>NC_073306.1:184312620-184453013 GCF_027595985.1 Sorex araneus | reverse complement strand
GAGGCTTTAAACTCGGGATAGTGATGTTTGACCTGGTGGGTATCTGCTTAACACCCCAAAGTGGAGCACCAGGACAGCCCTGATTCCCCAACACCTCTTTCCTCTCCCCCTAAGCCCCAGGGGTCTCAGACACACTGGGCACCTTCCTAGGGCAGCAGGCAGGCGACAGGCCTGGCCTTCCCAGGAGCCTGAAAGATAGATCAACTCCATGTGTACTAAATGCCGGGCACTGGGCAGGGAGCACAGTGCCCGTCTTCAGCCACACGTTGGGGCACGACTTGGTCCCTATTTCTCTCTCATCAATTGGACTCCCAGCTTGGGGTCCCGGAGCCAACCCCAGCCCTCCTGGTCAAGATCCCAGCCCCACTTACCCCGGGGACTTCAGGGCTTAAACCGTTGGAGCGACGGCTCTCCTGCAAAGTAGGGCAGTCTCTCCTTTGCACCTGCTCAAGGAAAGCAAGTCAACAAAAGCGAAACCCGAAGCCTCCCAACGCCCGGGAACGGGAAAATTGGCTGCAGCCCGCAGCTCTGAGCACCTGGCGCGCCTCCCGCCCCAGCTGATGACGGTAATGAGAACAGACGGTCCCCGTGGGGACACGGCTCAGGTTCTAGCCCTCCCAGGTCCTCCTCCTGAAACCAGATTTGAACAGGTCTTTTTTTGCTGTTTTTCCCTTTCCACCCCGCTGAGACTCGTAGCTGATTCTTTAAGAGGTGAGGGAGGTATTTGCCAGGAAAGGCGCGCGGAGAACTCTCTACAGACTCCAGCGCTCACAGCGCTCTCGCCCCGGGAAGCTCAAGCCGGGACGGCGCCGCTCCCAGGATGCAGACAAAGGCGGCCTGAGCGGCATCCCTGCATCCCTGCATCCCTGCATCCCTGCATCCCTGCATCCCCACATAACGGCCCAGATGCAACCGCACCGAGCTCAGCTCGCTCCCGCGTCTAACCGCCCCACGTAGCGGGGCCCTGGGCAAGGAGGGAGGGCGAAGATGCCACATTTGGGAGCTCATTACAGGGACAAGGAAGCAGGCTGAGTCTGAACAACCTGGCAACTTGGGTTGAGCACCCCCCACGACTCTCTAAGTGGTAAAAAGTCCCCTGACTGTGCTCGCTGCTTCGGGTCCTGCAGTGCTCAGCCTCCAAGGGGTGATCTTAGAGGTACCCCCCCCCGCAGGGGAAATCAGCAGGAAAAAGAAGCGCGGGGGGGATGGGGGGGCGGGAGGGCGAAGGAAGTCATTCCGGCATTCCTGAATTTTAAACTCTGGTTTTCCCAGAAGTTATTTCATTGTCATCATAATTACCAGATTTAAATTACCTCTATTTTCGGGTCTCAGGAAGCTATAAAGAGAAAAAGGAGAGATTTTCACAGTGAGAAATGAGAAGTGATGAGGGGAAAGAGGGCAGCCTGCAGAGCCCACCTGAGGAGGGAAATGTTTCCGGGCGCAGGTGTGTGAGAAGGTGGGAGAGAAGGGAGGAGGGAGGCAATGCAGAGGGGGGCTGGGGAGAGCTTTGTGCCGGGTCAAAGGCCGAGTGAGTTAGAGGAAGGAATATTGGAACGGGGGTCACTCAAAATTAGTACTGAGATAAATGTAGACACATCCTGTTGTGTGGTTTTACGCTGGATTCACAAAGAATGGGAACTGAGCACTGAATCCTAGTTCTCGTCTGCCTCAAAACTATAACAAAGCAAAAAAAAAGGAGTTGTCAGAAAAATAACAACGAGGGGCTGGAGCGATAGCACAGCAGGTAGGGCATTTGCCTTGCATGCAGCTGACCCGGGTTCGATTCCCAGCATCCCATATGTGGTCCCCTGAGCACCGCCAGGAGTTAATTCTAGAGTGCATGAGCCAGGAGTAGCCCCTGTGCAATGAGGGGTGTGACCCAAAAAGCAAAAAAATAACAAAAAAAAAACAAAATAAATAAAAATAACAAAGAAAATCAACCAACGGACTCTCTTTACCTCCCCAGGTTATATCTGCCAACAATGGCTGAAATTCTGGTACCTTTTAATACTGGTCCTTATATAATCTCTGTGTGTGTGTGTGTGTGTGTGCACTTCTCAATAATTGCTCAACTTTGATTTCTGAATTTGAGATCCTTCTAAGTGAGAAACGCCGAGGAACAAAGCGACTGTCTTTTGGTGTGTATGGAATCACCACTTTCTTAGCTACCATCTTTGATTCAGTTCCCATTAGTCACATCATGACAGCATGTGATTTTCACAGCAGTCTTCAGAGTTATCATTATTCCCCCAGTTTAGAAAAAAAAAACTGAGATAAATTTCTGAGACTACTATTATGGCCTGGAAATTCATGGACACCCAAAGTTCATACATTGAAGCCCCAGCACCCATGATGATAACTGGAGATGGGGTCTTTAGGAGAAGATGAGTATAAGGGTGGGGAGCTCATACGCAGAGCAGGACCCTTAAAGATAAGCAAGCTGAGCTCTCTCACCCAGTGAGATGCTGATGAAAGTAGGACCAGAGGGAGGGTTCTCACCAGGACCTGGATCATCATGGACTCTGACCTTGGGACTTTTTCAAAATAAGTATCTGCAGCTTTGTGGTGTGGCCCCACAAACACCCCAGATGGGGCCTGGAGGAGGGCTGGATGGCCAAAGCTCCTGCCTTGCCAGGTACTGCATGTGCCTTGGGTGAGTTGGAAGTGAGGGAGGAGGCCCGGAGAAAGCAGTGCTTCCACCTGGATGTTTGACCCCCTTGGTCACCTGGAGAAGTGCCTGGCCTGGGTCAGGATGTGCTATGGGCACCTGCATAGCTCAGATGCTTGCATGCCCCCAGCCCACGATGCAGCTGAGGTCCACTTGTTCCGCACAGCGCAGGGAGCCAGAGATGAGCTGGAATGAGGCATTGATCGCTCTTTGCGGGAATGTCAAAGTCAGTGCTCACCTTGGCCCAGGCACTCCGGGTCCATCACTTTCTCTCTCAGAAAAGAATTTCAGGAGGAGGTAAAACAGAGAAGCTTTTATTTAAAAAAAAAAATTGACTTGGGGCTGGAACAACAGTTCAGCAGGTAAGGTGCTTGCCTTGCACACGGCTGACCCATATTCAATCCCTGGCATTACTTATGGTCCCCCAGAGCCCTGCCAGGCGTGAACCCTGAGCACCTGTGTGGCACAAAAACCAAAAAAAGAAAGAAAGGAAAGACAAAGAAAGGTACAGAGAGAGGTGCCAGAGGAAAGCTAGAGAGATGCACATTCAAGAGAGAACACTGGCATCTCCAGAGCAGAAAAAAATACCAAGTGGCTTTTGGGGGAAAGTGAAATATGGATATTTTGTATAATCCCTTTTGTCCCAAATTCCTTAAGCAAGTAGGAGATAAAAGGCTTTCCCTGGGAAAAGCATCAACTTTTTGGTGGTCTTTTCTGGAGTTCCTTCCTATCATGGCCTTAGTCCAAGCAATCCTGGTGCCTCTCCTCCTGGGCATCCTCCAGGAAGGGCGGTGAGTACAGCTCCCCCTTTCCCTCTTCCTGCAGACTGGAAGTCAGAAACGGGGGTGATGTGTCATTTTTCACCTTTGAAAATGGGGAATAAATAAAACAGAAGCTGCCTGGGTCCTGGACAGCCTCAAAAAGCAGAGCTGCCTACCAGCCTGGACCACCCATCAGCTCAGATTCCGGGGGGAGAAAGAAATAACCTTTCATTTAACTAAATCCGCTAGGATTTCTGTGCTGTTACAGCAGCTGACCTTCGTGTTAAGCTGATCTTAATGTTCGAGGCGTCCTGGGTGAATCGCTATGTGGCATGATGTCACAGTGCTCTTCCATCGGCTCTCTTCCACACGCTGGCAGCTGTAGTCTCCGTGTCTGTTCCCCACAGGCCTGGTGTTTCTGCTTCTGCAGCTTGTAGTGGTCACACCCACCCTGCTCAGACATCTTGCGTTTGCCTGTGAGAGCTGCTCCGAGCATCCCTCTGGCACTGTTCCTTCTGTTTCTCCCGAGAGGTCCCAGGCACTTTCTTTCTTAAACGCTGAACTTCCGCTCAAACATATGTAAGCTTGGCAAGCACCAGGTCACAGGCTGATGAGAATGAACCTCATCCATGCTTTTTTCCCCCAAAATGACTCAGAGCCAGCCAAGTGACTGTTCATTTACTTCTAAGGAGTCTACAGGGTGGATCCATAGTACAGCAGGCTGGGTGTTTGCCTTGCACATGGCCAGCCCGGGTTTGGTCCCCCCAGAATCCTGTATGGTCCCTCAAGCACTGCCAGGAGTGATTCCTGAATGCAGAGCCAAGAGTAAGCCCTCAGCACTGCCAGGTGTGACCAAAAGAACCCAAAATTTTATTTAAAAAATTAATTATTTTAATTTTGAAGAAAATTCTCTTCTGGATCAGAGAGATAAGAAAGTGAGTGAGATGCACTTGCATGCACTTGACCCAGTGAGGTGCTGTCTTGCATGCACTTGATCCTGACATCCCTGAGTCCCCCAGGAGTGATGCCTGAGTGCAGAGCCAACCTCCAGGTAAGCCCTGAGCACCTCCAGGTGTGGTCCAAAGTCCAAAAACAGAACTGAAGAGTCCTAAGCAAACAAACTAAAGATTGGTATTGAACATTTACTCAAGGTTTGTTTGTGTACGTTTGTCTTTTCAATGCACACAGACACAGATATATCTACTATACTTACTTTGGGGATGGGGAAAATATCTGGAAGGTAATTTAATGTAGGAAGTTTGCCTGTCCCCTCTTGCCATACCGCCCCGATCCTTTGCCTAGCTATCTTGAAACAGGTGCTTGCATTGGGGGTGGGGAGGGTGGCAGAGAGATTGGAACCACTGCAGTGGTTCTCAGCGATCATTCCTGGCAGTGATTAAGGGCAATATATGGTGCCAGGAATTAAACCAGGGTGGGTTGCACACAAGGCATGAGTCTTACCTCCTGTACTCTCTCCAGACTCCTGAAAAATAGTTGTATTTTCCACAATGACCCAATCATCACCTTGAGTCTTGTACATTTACCATCTTCTCACACTGACCGATGACTATATACATCCTCCAGGTGCCAGTTCGAATGCCCACCAACCCACGAGCCAATGCTCATGTTCCCAGACTGGGCCACACTGTGCCACTCTGACTGCTGTTCCCCTGAATTGCCTCTTATCTGCATCCTCCAGCTGATGGCCATGCCTGTATAAGCAGGTCTGGGCCCCACCCAGCTCTCCCTCTGGGCATCTGGTACGATGTCTCCCACGGACAGCACATGCTGGCCGGATCTCTGTGGGCATGCTGCCTCTTACAAAAGCCCTCATAGTTCTTGCTTCAGAGAGAGAGAGAGAGAGAGAGAGAGAGAGGAGAGAGAAAGCAAGAGAGGGAGGAAGGGAAACTCTTCTCAAGTAGTCGACTGCTGCTCTGTCTCCCACAGGGCCCCCACAAAATCATTTCAGGAACCCAGGAAGTCTGCCAGTGCAGAAGTTCTGAGAAGAACTTGACCCTGCTGGATGAGATGTTCTGAAACAGAAGAGCTGGTCCCACTAGAAAGAGGCCTCCTTGATCATATCTGTCTAGTCATATACTCGAAGAGCCACTGTCCCTTGAGAGTAAAGTGCCCTCTGCCTTTTGACCCCCATGATAGCAGCAAGTAGCAGGTTAGGACCCTGTTCTGCATTCACCCCAACATGCACAGGGTCACACTGTAGTTCTTGTCAACAGCATAGCAACCTACACCAGCTGGTTATAAGATGTTAACCAGAACCGTTGTGGGAAGGGGCTGCAAATACCCTGATTTTATGCCTCTCCATGTCTGCCCTGGGCTGCAAGGCCCTGGGCTCTGTCTCCATGGAGTCTGGTGTTTATTCTGTGCTTGGTGTTAGAATGAGTAATAAGCCCCTTCACTATTTTTGCGGGGGCGGGGGGGGGCGGTGGTGACAGATCATTTTTTAAACTCAAGACCCATCTGCATGCCATCCTGTGTTCCCGCTAAGCAGAGAAGCTTCCTAAGGAATTACTCCTGGGCCCCGTGGGGTTTGTGAAATGTGAGATTGGAGGTTGGTGACAGCATGAACAAGCCCCAGAATAGCTCTGGTGAAACATCTCCCCCTCTGTGCTGTGTGACTGTCTCCACCAGAGCTGGGTGGCACCTTCCACAGGTCCCGGATCCCTCCTGCAGTGACCCTCGGGAGGCCGCAAGTCATGCATTTAGCTCTTGCAGTCAGACTGGGAAACACCTAATTTGGAGACAAGTAAGTGTTCCTGGGATGGCGTGTTTGTTGTTTTTATCTGTCCCAGGGCATGCTTCTCTCCACCTCTGGGAAGACAGGAATAGAGAAGACACTCGTCTTTGTTTTGCGGATGGAGGGAACAGAGCAGAGAGATATTGGCAGCTCAAGTTGGTACCCCCTCTGGCAATTCAGTAACAGTACATAAAGCTGGGGCACCTGGAGCGTTCCCTGACCACTTGCTCCTGTGCCTGATGAACATGCAATGAATGTTGATTGAATCAATCAGCCAGCAGAACCAAGGTACCTAAAATGTGAGTAATGCCGGCCCTCCCTCCTCTAGAGAAACTACCTCTGGTTCCCAGAGATTATCTACAAGACCCCAATTATTTAAACACAGTCTTAAGACAGTTTCTTCTGGTTTGAAAATGTGTCCCAGTAGAGTTTCAGAATTCAATTTCCGGGCTGGAGAGTGCTCAGGGGCAGAAATAGCGGGCCACGGGCAGGCAAAGGATAGACTAGGGCCACCCCGCAGCACCGCTACGGGGGTCCCTGGAACCACAGCACAAATGTGCTATCTCGGGCCAGGGAGAGGGCTCCAAGGGCTGAGCTCGGGCTTTGCATGCTGGATGCCTGGGTTCCAGCCCTAGCACTACAAGGTCCCCTGAGCAGTGCCAAAATAACCCCCAGGTGGCCTGCTAGGAGCTGTCCAGAGTGCTACCAAGAAACTCAAAAAGAGCCAAATGTTTTTTTTAAAAAAAAAGCCTCTGGTGGCCCACAGGCAGCATGTGTGAGCCTTAATAGCTGAAATGTGAAATACCCCCAGCCCTGCCACCCCCACCCCCAAAGCACTACCTCTAAAGTGTGTGAACGCGCAGCCAGGGTCTGGCCCCTGATCCTCTCTCTACAGCAAAGTAGCAACGAGAAGGGGGTTGGGGGGTGGGGTGTGATTTATTTGTTATATGAATCTAAGTCTAGACTTTCAGCTGATTAAAATTAATTTTTATTCTTAAAAGTGAAACAGAAGTCTTGGGGCAGGGAGCTAGTGCAAGGGCTTACCTTGCATGCAGCTGAACTGGGTTGAACACTGACTGTGGTTCCCCGAGTCCTGCCAGCAGCGATTCCCTGGGCACCTCCAGGTGTGCCCTGCCTACAAAAAAAGAAAAACCCCACACACAATTTCTAAAAGCTCTCATAAGAGGGTCGGAGAAATAGTCTAGGTATTAAGGCACGTGCCCTCCATGTGGCTGACCTTGGTTTAAGCCCCCAACATCGCATGGCCCCCAAGTATCACCAAGAGTGATCTCTGAGCACAGAGCTTGGAGTAGCCCTGGAGTGCCACTCAGTGTTGGTCCAGTGATTCCCTTCCCCCCCAAAAAAAAAAGAAATGACGAGATTTCATAAGTCTTAGACCTTAGGTAATACCAGCCAAGCCCCGTGAAAGAAAGACTTGAGAAGCTTGTGAGTCCCCAGTGGAAGGCAGCGACCTGAGGGTGAGTCTTTAGAACAACCTCTGCCCTTCGCCTGGTGGCCCTTCTCCCACTCTTCTGGAGGAATGATGGAGGCATGAGCCTCCACTCTAAACGTGAAGGGGTGCCTGCAGGGCCAGCCAGTAAGAGGCAAGCACCGCAGGAGGGCTGAATTGGGAACTGGTGGCTGAATAAGCTGCAGCTCCAAGGATTTCAGCCTGGCGGTAACGGGAGACGGTGCCTCGGCAGAGTCAGCAAAGATCTGGGTCTGGAAGCATGAGGAGGACATGCAGAAGAGCCCTGTGGGAAGAAAGGAGAATCTTACTTTAGATTTTCCTGCAAAGATGGGTCATGAGAACAAAGCACTAGATGGATTTAAAGCGATGCTCAGTCAGGCAGAACATTCAAGAAAAAATAACCATCTTCCCAGCAGCCAAAAACCAGAACCCAACCTCGGCCCTGCTCGTAGCTGCTCTCTGCATGCTCGGACTGAGCCTCACCCATGAGTGAACCCCCAGAAAACCCAGGTATGCGGGACTCTGTGACTGAGAACTCTGGCTTAATGGGAACAGAGATCCTCTGCCCATATTCCTGCCACCCATCCATCTCAGGCAACTCAGCAGTCACGCCCACACCCATAAGTGCCACCCCTGGCTGGCACCAGATAATCTTGTCATCAGCCACCATCCAGATCACATGTCCTTCTCTCCCGGAAGGGAGCAACATGATGCTTGCCACCACCAGCCCCCATGCTAGGCTGTTTCACTCGGGGTGCCCCAAAGGGGGCGGATGAACACCCTCCCCGCCCCAAGGGACCCAACCTTGGCAACCAAAACCCTCCAGAAACCAACCCCCGCCTTGCTCACAGCTGCTCTCCACACACTCAAGCCCAGACGGGCCTCAGCCACGAGTGACCCTTTCCCTTTGCAGCCTCGCAGCACTTCATAGACATACTCTACTCGTGGTCCAAGAATATCATACCACATTTGATGGGGTTCAAAGTAGGAGGCAACCAACCTTAGAGGAAAATATTATATTATTTCGGTTCTGCTTTGGGACAGGGATCGGGGTTCTGGATGGAAACACCCGAAATATGGTGATGGGAAGGTGTCATGGTGGTGGGGTTGGTGTTTGAATATTAAATGTAATCAAATATTGTGAACTACTTTATAAAATAAAAAATTAATAAAAAATAAATTTAAAAAAGAGAAATAACCATCTAAAGAAATTTTTATTTCTCAATGTAGAAGATAAGCAACTGAGAGAGCTGGAAGAAAGATTCTTCTGTACTGTTTTCTATCTTCTTTCTTCCCCATTCTGAATGTGAAAGCTAGTACATCCAGATCCTGTTCTCAATATGAAGTTTGTAAGTTTCTAGGTTCTGAAACTCTGTTTTCTTGTGCATCTCTTTTCTTCTGTATCTTAACCAGCAACACCCACTAGCGGATCCTTATCAACTATTACGTTTTTTCCATATTTATCCCTGTATTTTGATGGCCAGATCACTCCTCGATCATTCAACTCGTTGAAGATCTAACTAATATCACTTTATATGTTGCCCTGCCCCGTAATATTTTAAATCTCATGCAAATAGAGCTCTAAGAAAGAACAAAGCCATACAATATGCAACAACATTGATGGAACTGGAGGGATCATGCTGAGTGAAGTCAGTCAGAAGGAAAGGAATAAATATAGAATGACCTTTCTCATCTGGATGACTTAAAGATACACAGCAAGGTAGCAGCAACGATCCAAAAGCAATATAATGGGAGAACCGATTCACACAATTGAGTTGGGGGAGGGGGGAGTTGGTAGGGAGGGATGTTGAGATACTTGGGAGAGGGTACATTGGTGATGATGTTGGAATTATGCACATGAGAAGCCATTACTAACAGCATTGTAAACCACAGAATCTCAATCTTAAGTTTTTTAAAATAAATAACTTGTACGCAAATAGTATATGGGGTACTTTCACAAACAGATTTGGGAGACAGTTCAAGACTAAAGAAGAATGGTTCTTCAAGTGGCAGGGTGGGCAAGGGGCAATTAGGATAAAGATTGTCACCAGTGTGACAATCATAGTTCGAAATGATCACTTTGGACAGGAACTGAGTGTTGAAAGTAGGTAGAGGGAAATGCCTGATATCTCTACTGCAAACCATATTGCCCAAAAGGACACAGAGAGAGAGAAGAAAAAGAAAAGTGTCTGCCATAGAGGTGTGGGGAGGGGGGAAACTGGACACACTGGTGGTGGGAAATGTACACTGGAGAAGGGGCTGGTACTGGAACATTATATTACTGAAACCAAATCATGAATAAATTTGTGACTGTGTGTCTCACTGTGGGACTGGAACTAGCACAGCGGGTAGAGCATTTGCCTTGCACACAGCCGACCTGGGTTCTATTCCGCCATCCCTCTCAGAGAATAAGCTACCAAGAGTATTCTGCCCACACGGCAGAGCCTGGCAAGCTACCCGTGGCATATTCAATATGCCAAAAACAGTAACACCATGTCTCACAATGGAGACGTTACTGGTGCCCGCTCGAGCAAATCGATGAACAACAGTGTCACATTGCTACAGTGTCTCACTGTGATTCAATTTAAAAAGTAGGGGCCGGAGCGATAGCACAGCGGGTAGGGCGTTTGCCTTGCACGCGGCCGACCCGGGTTCGATCCCCGGCATCCCATATGGTCCCCCAAGCACTGCCAGGAGTGATTCCTGAGTGCAGAACCAGGAGTAACCCCTGTGCATCGCTGGGTGTGACCCAAAAAGCAAAAAAAAAAAAAAGTAAATAATGTTTAAGTCTAAATTAATACTTTTTTAAAAAGAGGAGTGGTTCTTTGTCTCTGATATATCTTATTCAGGCTGACTTTAAGGTTCTTTGTCTCTGATATATCTTATTCAGGCCAGTTCTTTAAGAGATAATGTGAGATTTTGGCTTACTTAGAGAAAGACAGTCCCGTGATAAGAGATATGAACTGCAAAGAACAGCCTTTTTAAAAAGAGAAAGAAAACGACATTCTACAACCTAGCAACACTTATTAAGATGAGATTTAACCAAAGACTGTAAAATCTTAAATGGTAGATAATAAGGTCAAGCCAAGTTACTATTTTCAGCACAGAACAGATGACGAGACAGGAGGACATAAATGGAAATTAAAAGAAAAAGGATTTAGAACAGATCAGAAGGTTACCAAAAATAATCAATGGCTAAAATGACTTTCTGGACTCATTCACTTGTGCTGAAAATATTGGGTCATTGAAAAAGTAATGAGATGATATTCTTGGGAAATGGAACAGTTAAAATGAATGAGTCTGGCTGGACGTGAAGACTTTAATCATTCTGAAGAGAAAAGCTTTGCTGGGACACTCTCGCCTAGACCAAGTTGAATTTTCATTCTCGGAAGATAACTAGGTTAGGATAAGAAGATTCTGCTTCCACCCCATGTGGATTTCTGCAGTTCCTTCAAAGTTTTTACTGTATTTAGTACCAAGGATCTTGACAAGTGGTGCCTCCTATGGAATCGTCACAAGAAAAATATAAATGGACAAGACAATTACTCAAGTCTTGGGACTCGTAGTTGGAGTTCATTCTCAGCGAGTTTCCCCTTCAAAGTTGTACTCTCAGTCTGTCTGCGAGTTATAGATCTTCTGATGCATAAGTCCAAAGACAGGACAATTTAAAGCAGACTGATCTACTAGTGGGCAGATTTCATTGTTCCGATTCATTCTTGGGTGGCCTCAGCTCCCCAGGGTCCCCCGCTTTGGGTCTAGTTATCCTTTGGAGAACACTCCCTGTTGCTTCTGATGGAAATCCTGCAAATATTTAAAGGCTACACGAGCTGAGCTTTCTCTTTATGGAGCTGCACATCCCGTTCCCTGCAGATATTATGCTCTCTAGACTCTTCCCTCATAACCACCATTCTTGGGAAGATTCTGTTCATGTTCAAACATGCATGCACACGAAGATGCACATATCAGAACACACACACACACATACACACATTCCTGAGTGGAGTGCTCCAAACTGACCATGTTCCCACACAAAGCTGAGTTTAATATCAACAACTGTCATTCCAGAAACACCAACCCTGCAAACACAGTCAATAACACTAGTAAGAGCTATGCATTGTGGGGCGGGAGTGATAGCACAGCGGGTAGGGCATTTGCCTTGCACGAAGCTGACCCGGGTTCAATTCCCAGCATCCCATATTGTCCCCTGAGCACTGCCAGGGGTAATTCCTGAGTATATAGCCAGGGGTAACCCCTGTGCATTGCTGGGTGTGACCCAAAAATCAAAAAAAAAGAAAAAAAAAGTGACTCATCGTAACCACCCATCACATGCCAGAAGCTATGTTCACCACTTGGCATACACTATTTTTCGTCACAGCCAAGGTCAATTTTACTATTTCCATTTTACAGGTGACAACATTGAAATGCAGGGTGCAAACGCCTTGCTTCTGCTCCCAGAACCATCATTTTCCTCCCACACTGTCACTCTTCCCAATGTGCCTTACTCCCTAATACTTCCCCAGAGATTCCCTCCTGTAGGATAACATAGCCTCAGGTAGTTTAGGTTTATTGGGTTACTCTCATCACAGTGCTCCCATTCCTCTGTGTTTATTTGTAGCTTCTTTCTTAGTGTTCTGTTGACTTGTAAATATTGTTTTTCTCTTCTCCTAGAGTCCTTTGCATAGTTTATTCAGAGCAATGTCTATTTTGTATGGACACAGGAAGACTTAGCAAATGCTATGCTTTTGTAACCTGGGAGACATTTGACTCTACATGATATTTTCCTCCTGGGCATCTGTTCTCTTGACCTAAGCCTCAACTGCCCTTACTTCCTAGCCCTTCCTACCCTTACTTCCTAGCACCCCCAAAAGCTGGGTCCCGGACCCAGGGCAAGCGGTGAGTTGTGTGCTACCCTGGCATTGAGATGGGCCTGGCCAAAGTGCCTAATGCTTAACTATAAGCTAAGAGCTTGGTCATGGACAAATGCTGTCATGATCCAAACAGTGATAACTAGATTCGGACCCTGCTAGGGTGAGGAATGATTAATCTGGCCTGAGTGCTATAGTCTGAGCCTGTGGCAAGATGTTTCCAGGAGAGCTGCCTTGCAAGCCTCAATGTATCTCTTGCTATGTCCATCCAAAATTAGCTAGTATTAAGATGTTGATAAGTGTTTGTACTAAAGAAAGGAGAAAAACACCTTAAGAGGGCTTTGGAATGCCATTAGGTAGTGTCCCTTAGAACCTGGCGGCCCTCAGGAAGGGCTTTCTTATGTTGACTTTGCTACCTGGCTGTGTGTAGCCTAGAGGGCAAGGTGGGAGAGACAAGTAGGGGGAGAGACTAGTGAAGAGGAATCCAGGCTTCGAGAGATCCAGAGAGAGAAGGGAGCTATCTCAAGGAGTGCGGGAGATAAGAAAGATGGAAGATTGAATAAATGGTAACTAATCAGCAACCAGCTTGGTCCTCGTTCTTCCCTCACCGGTCCTTGGCCAACAGCCGTCCTGATCCAGCCCACACACAGCAACGAAAGCGGGTGGTGAGACAGAGCCTCGCAGAGAGCTCTCGAACACACGCCCTTCGGCGTGCGTAGTTTTTTACACCCTCCCTGTCCTTTCATTGAAACGTTCAGCCGGTTACAATCCCCCCAAGCCTCTCTCCCCTTCACACCTGTTAAGAATTTGCACCCAACGGGGAGTAGGTTGCTCTCCAAGGCAGTGGCATTCATTGCAAGGTGCACTGGCGGAAGAACAGCTGGGAGGGAGACAGGGGAGTGTGGGGGAAACTGGACCAGGAACAAGGCTTCAGAAGCACAAGGTCACATGAGAATGTCAAACTAACCCAAGATCCTAACACAAATTTTAACTCCAACAGGGCCATCAAGAACAGCTCCAAGGATGGGACTTTGACCACCTGCCTTATCTAGAAGAGACAGAAAACGAGGAAACCCTGTGCACCCAAGCGACCCAGACTGAAGGACGCTTTGGAATCTGGTCTCCTGGGTAAAGGGCTGAGGAGACCAAGGGCTGCATATTCCAAAGGAAGGATTGGTCCTTAACAGTTCTAGGAGAGGAATAAACTTTCTGAGAAGAGAGTCTCTGTCTACCTCGAGGCTGGGGCCAGGACAATGCAGGTTAGCCGTGTGGTCCCTTCTATGTTTGTCCCACTGGGCGCCTGGGCCACACCCTGTCAGCTTGATCTCTGGGGACGCTGGGGACTGAGTCTCTAAGGTCAGCCACAGAATCGCCCACACCAGCCGACTCTTCATGCACATCCTGGACTCTCGGCTCACGCTGCCGGCACTTGAGTTGACACGTGAGTTGTCGAGCATGGTGGTGCTTGACAAGTCGAGGGGGGTGGTGGGGGATGGTGGGCAAGTGGGATTCCTCAGACAGACACATTGGCGTCTCCCTGGCAAAGGGTGGAGAGTCAGCTCTCTGCAGAAAACAGGACTGTGTTTGGAACCACTGGATGGCTCCCAGAGTCCGGCAAAAACTTACATACATTCTTCCTACCTAGCGTTCCTTCAAATAAATTTTTTTAAATAAACGTGTTGACAGGCCTTATGGTTCTAATTGTGATAGCACATACAGATTAATTATTAAAACTCTGGAAAATCAGAGGAAAATATGTGAAAAAGAGCATAACCCTTGGAGCCCCCATGGTAAGAAAGTCTGATACTATAGTACCATTCTTTCCAATCATTTTCATTTTCACGAATATGCAGCAATGTCCCCAGTGAGGCGGAACTTTTTTTAAAAAAAATTGTTAACAAGAAAATCTGCAATTTAAAAGTTGCCAGCCACATTCGTGTCTAACAACTCAACCTGGGACCCTTTTCCCGCCCCTGTTCCGGAAACAGTTCCCTGGGTGGTTTCTTTTAGCTTGGTGGACATGAGGCGGAACTGCCCCACCTGGAGGGTGAGGGTCAGGGACCACCCTGTGCTGCTCCTGCCCAAGGCTGCCCCTCTGGGCCTCCTGCTGTGAGGGCTGACTGTCAGTGACAGGTGGTGACACAGGCTCAACCCACTGGAGACAGAGCAGAGAAGGTCCAGATCCCAACTCTGGCTCCTTGCACTCCCCTGTCTCCACGCGCCTCTGGGGGGTTTGGCTGGTCTTGTACAGGAGCCTGGAGGAGGGAATTGCAGGTGCTGGGGGAGAAGCTGGCTGAGATGGGAACTTTCCAGAGTGGCAGCAGAGCTGGGCCCTGGGTACAGTCTGAGACTGTTGTGGGTGAGGAGAAATTAAGGTGCTGACACACTCGGAGGCCATAGCGTTGTTAAGGTAGAAGAAGAGAGTGTGGGGAAATGCTTCAGCAGGTAGGACTGTGGCCCTGCATGCACCTCCTGGACTCTCGGCTTCAGTTTCAATCCCCAGGACTGCATATGGTCCCCTAATCCCCGTGACAAGTGGTTCCTGATCACAGGGCCGGGAGTCATCCCTGAGCACAGAACCAGGAGTGGTCCTCTCTGAGCACAGAGTTGGGAGTGGTCCCTGAGCACAGAGCCGGAAGTGATCCCTGAGCACAGAGTTGGGAGTAATCCCTGAGCACAGAGTTGGGAGTAATCCCTGAACACAGAGTTGGGAGTCATCCCTGAGCACAGAATTGGGAGTGATCCCTGAGCACAGAGCCAGAAGTGATCCCTGAGTGCAGAGCCAGGAGTGGTCCCTGAGCACACAGCAGGGAGTGGTCCCTGAGCACAGAGCCGGAAGTGATCCCTGAGCACAGAGTTGGGAGTGGTCCCTGAGCACAGAATTGGGAGTCATCCCTGAGCGCAGAGCCAGGAGTGGTCCCTGAGCACACAGCAGGGAGCGGTCCCTGGGCAGAGCCCACACAGGCAGGGCCAGGGAGGCCTGGTGGCCACTGCTCTCAGTCCTGAATGGCCAGCGCCTGCAGAGCTCTCCCCGCAACGGCCCTCGGGAGCCCCGCTGACACTCCAATCTACAGAAACGGGGCAGGAGGGCTTTAAGAACATCACGGGCTCTGGACGGGAGGGAAGATGCTTGCCACAACCCTAGTTCGAATCCCTGGCACCTCATAGGCCCCCCCAGCACTGCCAAGGGTTACCCCCAAGCACAGAGCCAGGAATAGCCTCTGAGCGCTGCCTGTGTGGCTCAAAATAAATTTTTAAATAAGTTTTAATAAAATGAATAGAGCATAGGAAGGGGGTCACCAGGAAAGAGAAGGAATTCTCTCTCCTTCTGGGTGCTCCTACCAGTGGCCTAGGGTCGGGATCATGCCTTATACCCTCACTGACAACGATGACCGGAAGTACACGAAATGCAGAAACCACACGAGGTACAACAAACATGGGGAAACCTGAGACCCTTGGCTGCAGCACGAGTGTATACACCGGGCATTTCCTGAGTGCATACACCGGGCATTTCCTGAGTGCATACACCGGGCATTTCCTGAGTGTATACACCGGGCATTTCCTGAGTGTATACACTGGGCATTTCCTAGTGCAGTAGACAGACTCGGAGATGTAACGGGAATAGGTCCCGTTAATACCGACACTTCAGCAGTGTTTATGTAGCACTTAGCACCTGAGGTGGTATTACCAGCCCTGTATCCTAGAGAGGGAAACTGAGGCTACGGAACCGAGGCACAAAGGGTAACTTGCCCAATAACAGGCATGACCAGTAACCAGTGAGAAAAACATTTGAGTCCAATGTTTTCTACAAATAATCTGGAGTCATTTTCTTGTAGTTGTTCTCCCACTTTTTCCTTTCTCATTCTTTACTGTTAAAACAGCGGCCATAAACATTCCTGCACAAAAATCTTTTCAAGTCAATGAAAATGCTTAACCTGAATCCATTCTCTCTCTCTGTCTCTGTCTCTCTGTCTCTCTGTCTGTCTCTCTGTCTCTGTCTCTCTTCTCTCTCCTCTCTGTCTCTGTCTCTCTTCTCTCTCTCTCCTCTCTCTCTGTCTCTGTCTCTCTTCTCTCTGTGTCTCTCTATCTCTGTCTCTGTCTCTCTCTCTCTCTCCCTCTCCCTCTCCCCCCGTCCCCGCCCCTGGAGAGCAGGGCAAGCTCTCCCCCAGAAGCACAGTCTTCTCCCGGCGTGGGGGAAACACTCGTGACAGAATGACCCAATGCCTTGCTGTCTCCTCAACCCAAGAGACGCCAACGGTGAATTCTCGCGAGAACAGGGCCCAGGCCTTCTCCTCGTGGTGTCGCCAGCGCCCGGGGCTGTGCTTGGTCTGAGTCATTAGTCAATGAATCCGCGTTAATAAACAGGAGCCGGTGACGCCCCAAGGAAGCCGCCCTGCTCTCTCCGTGGGGCCCGCTGTGGCCACCTGCTGCCCAGCCGCTGAGCCCGCGGCCTAGGGCCTTGTGTCCTGGGAGAGAGGCCTGTGCTGTGGACACTCCTCCCTCTGCTCTCATGCTGGCCAGGCTCGGGCTCCGAACACAACAAACAGCGTGTGACTGAGGCCCTGTGGCCACCAAGGTCAAGCTCGCCGGCTTCCAGGAGACCCACATCCCCGGGAGGCTGGGCATCCCCTCGTTCAATGCAGATGGTGGCTGAGAAGAGGCTCCTCCCAGTCGGCTGTGCGGTCAAAGACAGCCCCAACCATAGGCCTCTGCCCCCCAGGGCGGATCCTGCACCCCAGAGAGCCTTGGGGTGGCACCCCTGAGTCCTGCTCCCCACCCCAGCCCTCACCACCTCTTCCATCCTACCACAACAAATCCTGCTTCTTATTAACGACCGTAGTAATGTGTGTGTGTGTCTGAGAATGATCCAACACATGATTGCAGCACCTTGGCACCGCAGTGGGACAGTGTGTGGACGGGGCCTGGCTTGAGATCAGAACCCCTGATCCCCTCTTCTCTCCGCCACCCGCACTCTCCTCTGAGCGGGGGTATAACCACGACTGGCCACTGACCCTCTCCTCCTAGGGGCCTCTGTGCGGCCTCCAGGGGCCTCCCATGGCAGCTCCAGTGAAGACCCCCCAATGAAAACCCGCCGTGACGCAGTGTCCTTGAGGTGAAGGTCCAGCTTCTAATCTTTCTCTTTTTTTAACCCACCATGAGGTAGTTACAGACTTATAAACGTTCGCGTTTGCATTTCAGTCATACAATGACCGGCCACCCATCCCTCCACCAGTGCCCATTCTCCACCACCAATGATCCCAATATCCCTCACACACCCCACCCTCCCCGCTCCCCATCCATCCTGCCTCTGTGGCAGGACATCCCCTTTTGTTCTCTCTCTCTCCTTTGGGGTATTGTGGTTTGCAATAGAGGTACTGAGTGGCCATCATGTTCGGTCTATAGTCCATTTTCGGCAGATCCCAACCCAAGAGGATTCTCCCAACACCCTTTACTTGGTGTTCCCTTCTCTGTCTGAGCTGCCTTTTCCTCTATCCAGCTCCTAATCTTGACTTTCAAGATCTTTCACGTCTGACCCTCACCTGCCTCTTGTGTTATCTGATACCACTAACACATACACACAGCACATGCATACATACACACACACACACACACACACACACAAACACACACATACTGCATACTACCAACCTTTCCGCTCACCGGGTTCTCACTGTCAGCTCTTGTTCCCTCCTTTGAACATACCTGCCTCCACTCTTGCAGACCCCTACCCATGCCCCAGGTCCTCGCCTCTCCTTCCCCACCCCTACCCGTTAGCAATCCCTTTCCATTCCCGTCACGTTGTCTCCTCTTGTACTTCAGTACAGTCTCTGTGCTGTGCGGAGGGAGTTTTGTTCCTGGGAGGATGGAGGTTTCCTTCAGAGCCAACCCTCACTCACCCCAGAAACAAGTGAGTTCCCAGCAGAGAACAGACACCCAAGGGCTGGCGAGATGGCTCAAAGGGCTGGAGCACCTACGTTGCGTGCTGGAGGCCTGGGGGCCTGGGTTCATGCCCCCCCCCCCGGACCAACCGCTCAAATCCAGCGGCCCGGGGATGTGCAGCCCGTGAAGTCAGAGATCAAGTTCATGTGGGGAGGCCCCGCCAAGTCCTGCCAGAACTCCGCTGCTGTCTTCTCCTCTCAGCTCTCACACCCTCTGCCTTTCCAGAAAGCAACCGCGATTCCTGCCTGACCCCGGTGATGAGGCCACTAGAGGAAACGCCGGAAATGGGGACAGTCTGGAGCTCACTGACCTTCATCCCTCTCCTCTTCCTCCCTCCTCAGTCAGCTGCCTCAGTTTACTCATCTTCTCACGCCTGCTCATCGGGTGACTTTCTGCTCGGCTCTCCATATTTCAACTAGAAAATTTCTTCCTGTGTCCCAGTGTCCACCTCCCAAAAGACTCCGATTATCTCAACTGTCATCCTTTTCCAGGTAACTTTGGGTCAGATGTCCCATGCCTGTCCATTTGAGCAGGCTGAGAAGGGGGTTGACAGCACCTGGCCAGGAGAGGTTGGGAGAGAAGGGAGGGTCAAATTCACCACTGCACCCCTAGTGATGTGTTAGGAAAGGCAGTTTGCAGGGGGAAGCCTTGAAAAGAAACACAGCTGGTTGCAGCATACTGATATTTAAAGCACTGGGCTACAAAAGGGGAGAAAGAGGGAGAGACAGAGAGAGATAGCGATAGACAGAGAGACAGGGAAAGAGAGAGAGAGAGAGAAAGAGAGAGAGAGAGAGAGAGAGAGAGAGAGAGAGAGAGAGAGAGAAGTGCTGGCCAAAGAGGCAGACTGGGGCGGGGGCTGGGGAGAGGGAAGCTGGGGACACTGGTGCTGGGAAATGCCCCCTGGTGGAGGGATGGGCGTTGGAACACTGTATGACTGAAACCTAATCATGAACAGCTTTGTAAGGGTCTATCTCACAGTGATTCAATTTTTTTTTAATTTAATGGAAAAAAATACTAAAGCACTGGGCTATCCCAGACCTGCCTCACCATCCTCAAAGGGATCATCCAGAACCTGCTTCCTCTGCAAAAACCTCCAGGTCACCCCTGCAGGTCTGGCAACATGAGCACATACCTGGGTGCGTGGTTCAAGAGAACTTCAGGCTAGAGATCAAAATTACATAGGGGCAGATGTAATTTTGATCTCTAGCCTGAAGTTCTCTTGAACCACGCACCCAGGTATGGGGCTGGAGCAATAGCACAGCGGGTAGGGCGTTTGCCTTGCACGCGGTCAACCTGGGTTCGATTCCCAGCATCCCATATGGTCCCCTGAGCATCACCAGGGGTGATTCCTGAGTGCGGAGCCAGGAGTAACCCCTGTGCATTGCCAGGTGTGACCCAAAAAGCGAAAAAAAAAAAAATTACATAGGGGCAGAGAGAAACCAAGGGCAGAATGCAGAGCGCACGGACATGCGCGGCTGTGGACAAAGAAAGCAACTTCCACGAAGAGTAAAGCACAGGGCGGAGTAGTGGAGCCCGAGGGGGTGGGGGTGGGGGTGGCATATACGACACTGCCTGGGGGGAAGGGGTTCCAGTTCCGGTGGGAGCCAACCAGACAGGCCTGGGCTGTCAAAGCTGAGAGGAAAGGCGTGTAGACTGCAGACGGCCTTGAGAAATCGGTCTATCAGCAGCTCCAGGCGGGAGGCGGGGTGGACTGAGAGATTGAGGTGGACAGCAAAGGGAAACTTGATGTCACTGCGCTTTTTTTTTTTTCTCAGAATGAGTGTCCCTTGAAGATCTCTAAGAGCCGGTGGGGGAAAAGCCCATCCATTCAGGGAATTGCAGGAACAGGCAGCAAAGGAGAGGAGAGGTGCAATGAGGTTTCTGAGGGTGTGCAGGCCAGAGCACCTCCTAGGGTCAGGAAGAGAGCCGCCTGGGGCCTCAGCCCATCCCAGGTCCCAAGGTCACGCCTAGGACATGGACCGCGCAGGACCAACGTGCAACCGTCCCTGCTCAACACGTGACGATGGTGCCCTCTAGCGGCGAGAGCCGGCATCGCTCGGGCACGAGGTGACCCCCCCCCCCCCCCCCCCCCCGCTAGCTAGAAGCCGCGACCCGGGACAGAGCGGCAGGAGGACACCAGGATCTCTCTAAGGATAAACACGCTGAAGATACCAAAAAAAAAAAAAAAAAAAAAGCGGGTGCGGGGGGAGGGAACCAAGTGCATGGAGATTATTTCTTAGTCTTTCCGCACTTTGCCTTGGAGGGGGGCGGGGGGAGAGCAAACCAACTGGGCCAATTAACCAAAGCAATTAAACCCGCAGCCACGGAAACGCCGAGTCGGACTCGGCCCCACGCTGCGGATTCAGACCTGTTGTGACCCGCCAGGCGCAGACCATCTGTGGACGGTGCAGCACCGCGGGAACCGGCAGCCTGCGCCTCGGGCCGGGGGCTGGGGAGGGGGGCAGGGAAAAGTGGGGCGCGCGCGGGGCGGGGGGCGAAGGCATCGGCTGCACAATGCTGCCATCTACCGGACCGAGTCGGGAGTGCCGCGTGAGCCTGTTCGCGGCACCGGTTTCCCGCTCGGCGGCCCTGCTCCACAGAACAACCCGAGAACGTTAAAGCACGTTATTGGGGTGGGGTCGGGGGCGCGTGGAGCGGAAGTTTGGGCCATTGGCCTTGGGCTTTTCGTCTTTTTAATCATGACAAGTTTCTAGAAACATAAATGTTCCCAAGGCCAAATACGATTTTTTTTTTTTTAAATCTGTGCTATCTGGGGTTGCAGCAATAGGACCGTGGGTAGGGTATTTGCCTTGCACGCAGGCGACCCGGGTCCTATCCCCAGCATCCCATATGGTCCCCAAGCACTGCCAGGAGTAATTCCTGAGTGCAGAGCCGGGAGCAACCCCTGTGCATCGCAGGGTGTGACCCCAAAAGCAAATAATAATAATAATATGCACTATCAATGTATCACCAGGGCTGACTCGGCTCTGGAGTCAGGGCTGGTGAGGGTACAAGTCATAGGGCCAAGGGAGCTCTCTGCCTTCAGCTCTGCGATGTGCAAGGCAGTTGAGAGTTAAAGTTTGGTCTCTTCCGCACCACCACAGGGCAGGCACAGAGTAATCCTAGGGAATGATTTGGAAGGGTGTGAAAGCTACATGCAGCCCTGGTGGGATCAAGTGTGAACTCTGGCTCCTAACTGCAGGTGACTGAGCAAGTTCTTGCAGATCCAGGAGTCTGGGGTGTTCGAGGAAGAAGTAAATCATGTCTAATCCTTGTTCTCAGATCTGTTTATCTGTAAGAGCGGAGCTTTCCTGAATGGGAGATCTCCCACACCATCCCCCAGGGGTGTTGTAAGGAAAAATTAACTTTCCTGAGTAAGAAGCTCCCCTCTATCCTTGGAAAACAGTTATGGGAGAATGACAAGGATTTTTGTGCCCTGTAGTATTTGTCAAGTTCAAATGTAAATCCATCTTATTTTGCTCAACTGAACAGAACCAATCTTAGACATTTCAAAATGTGCATGATTTTCTCTGTATCCTCTAAGACAAAACTGAGGTTTGGGAGGTTTGTTTCCCCAAGGTCACAGATCAAGTGCATGATGGACTTAAATTCCTATTTGGAGGAGTGAATCTACGGGAGGAACAAAGCCCGTTTTGGACAGAAGCAGAAGGCCTGTCTGTGATGTCATCCCAGATGACATAATCCTCCATGACATCATCCAGGGCCTCTCTGGGGAATTCCTCACCTGGAGAAAAAAAAAAAATGTGTTCCTGCCTGCGGAGAGAAAATATCTTCATTAGAGAATCATCATTTAGGTTTAAAACATTTTGTTCCCCTTTCCCTTAAAGCAAATTCTCCCAAGAATAGTAATGACTTTAAGCTTTTAGAGTCACTTATATCTAAATAAGGAAAAGTTTGGTCTATTCTTCCCCAGGGAGCAGCTTTTGATCAAGAGCTCGATGAACAGCACCGAGAGGCTCTGCTCTGGCTCACGGGGTAGGGTTTTGGATTGTTAATGGAGAAATGATACAGAAAGGAAAACAAATTTCTCAAAATTGCCTATTTATTTTTACCTAGAGTTTCAGCTTTGCTCATCTGACGTGTTTGGGGTGTCAAAACATCACATACTGAAAAAGAACAAACTTGGAAGACTCACATTTCCTGATTTCAAAATTTGTTCCAAAGACGCAGTAACCACAGGCTGAGTGCAGAGACCTGGCATGAGGATTGAAAGAACGATAGCACTGTAGCACTGTCGTCCCGTTGTTCATTGATTTGCTCGAGCAGGCACCAATAACATCTCCATTGTGAGACTTGTTGTTACTGTTTTTGGTATATCAAATAGGCCACGGTAGCTTGCCTGGCTCTGCCATGCGGGCGGGATACTCTCGGTAGCTTGCCGGGCTCTCCGAGAGGGATGAAGGGATCAAACCCAGGTCGGTCGTGTGTAAGACAAACGCCCTGCCCGCTGTGCTATCGCTCCAGTCCTGAAAGATACATGGAATAAAATGGAGAATCAGTAATAAACCTGAATATGTATGATCAGCTGACTTTCGACCAGGATGCCCTGATAATTCAATGCCTAGAAATGGTCTTTTCAACGAATGGTTCTGGGATGGTGCACTCCATGGCTCCCACTCAAAAATTCACTCCATAAAGATTACAGAACAAAACATTAGAGAGGAATTTATAATACTCTTAGGGAAAACATGGATAAAACTCATGACTTCAGGTCAGTCAAGCCCTCTTAGATATGACTTCAAAAACACTAACCACCAAAAAAAAAGTGCTTTCACTTAGAACTCTTACCTGGAGAACACTTTCAAAAGTCAAACACAAGAAAGTGAACTGACATCCCATATATGCAAATGGGGGAACATATTTGTGAACCAATATCCAATGTGGACATGGTATCTTTATATTTTTAACTCTGATAAGTTTATAATAAATGACAAACCATGGGAGGGAGGGGGTTGGGGGCTGTTGTTGTTATTGTTTGGTTTTTAGGCCACACCCAGCGATGCTCAGGGCTTACTCCCCGCTCTGCACTCAGGGATCACTCCTGGTAGGCTCCGGAGTGCCGGGGATCCACCTGACCTTCTGCCTGCAAGGCAAGGCCCTATTTGCTGTACTATGATAGCAACCCATTTTTGTGACAGGCAAAGAGGGACCAGAAATGTGACTCGAGTGATGACCTACATGGCCCATCTCTGGCACCACATGCGCCCCCAACACTGCCTGAAATGCCTCCCATAGTACTACCGGGTGTGGCCACCACAACTAAAAGAGAAAAATGTGCAAAGAGCTTGACCAGACATTTGCCAAAGAGGATATGCAAGTGACTAATAAGCATGTCATGGTGTGGGTGTGTGTGTGTGTGTGTGTGTGTGTGTGTGTGGGGAACTGAACCCAACACTCCACACAAGCAAAGTGTTCTCTCTGTCACTGAGCAATATCCATAGCCCAGATAAACCCTTGAAAGATCCCCGGCTCCATTAGCCCTCAGGAAAGGGCTCATCCCAATCACAGTAAGACACCATAGCCAGCTGAGGAAGCCTCTGGGCCAGCAGTGCCCAAACTCACTTCACTTCGCATCCCTTCTTTTTTTATTTTTTCAGCATGTGCCCTACCGGCTGTACAATCACTCCAGCACCCACCACCACCCACCCCTAAAAAAAAAAAAAAAAAAAAAAAAAAAGTCATTCATCCATCAGTTTCCTGAAATCTACCTCTCTAAGGGAGCCCGCAGAAAGCACCTCCACCAGGGGGCGTTATCGCCCACTTTGGAAAGTGCTCGGAGGATTCCAGCCCTTCAAGTCCTCTGGCTGAAAGCCCCGGTTCGCGGGGCCAGTAGGAGACATCCCAGCATGGACTGCCCAGTTCTCTGACCCCCCAGCACAGCCGCTGTGGTCAGAACAGTCCTGCACTATGGGGGGAGGGGAGCATGAGGGGAGCGGCAGGGGACGGCTGGGGCAACGCTGACCAGAGCACTGTACTCAGATTCTGCCCTCTGCGCAACAGGCCAGCACAGTTACCCAAGGAGCGAGAAGGATCCAGGGGTCTTTGCTCCTCCCGTAGATTCTCTCCCCCAAAGAGGAGCTTAAGCCCATCATGCACTTGGCTTGTGACCTTGGGGAAACAAACCGTCTAAACCCCTTCGCTCTCCCCCTGCCTGTGCGCACGCGCCCCTTACGCAGGGCCTGAAGCTGAGTCGGGGGATGCGGAGTCTCGGAGCCACACAGAGCTGGACAGCCAGGACGGTGGTGCAGGCTGACCCTAACTCCTCACGCCACCCCCTCCCGGGCTCCCCACCAGGAAAGCCAGACCCTAAGACCGCCGCAGAGGGGCCCGAGAACAGCGCCGGCTGCGCGGCCAACGCTGCTGCTGACACTCAGCCAAGGGTGTCGTTCGGGGCATTCGTCTCGGCTAAGGGCGTTGCTCCACCAAAGGGGGGCGGCGCGTGGGACAGGAACAGGACGCAGGTTGCACTTTCCTGGCCTCCCTGACTTGAAGTCAAGACTGGCCAAGAGCAGGACGGGCCAAGGGCTAACGGGACCACGTGGCACGCCCAAGTCGTCTTGGTGCCGGCCCCCCTGCGGCATCCCAGGAGCCCTGGCCGCTGCCGTCCCAGAAAGTGCCAAAGATTTCTGCTGCACCCCAGCCAGGGTTGTGCAAGCTCCTTAGTTCAAGGGCGCGGTCTCCAGCAAGCACCAATGCCAAGTATGTGCCACCCCCGGCCATCACAACTCTGTCAACAGAGGAAGGCGCAGGGGAGTTTAAAAACTCAGACTGAGAGCCAGAGTGATAGTACAGCGGGTAGGGCGCGGGCCTTGCTCGCAGCTGACCCAGACTCCATCCCCGGGGTCCAATATGGTCCCCCAAGCAACGCCAGGAGTAAGCCCTGAGCGCCACAAGGTATGACCCAAAACAAAACAAAAAAAAATTAAGAAATTAAAAAGAAAGGGAAAAAGTCAGACTGGGAAGGCACAGGACAGTTTTTGCACTACAGATGAGGACATCGTGGACATTGCTTAGGGGACATCGTGGCTGGGTCATTTCTTGCCCTGGGGTGCCTACAATGGGCGAGTGGGGGACAGATGTGGAAAATGATCCGGTGTTCCAAAGTGTAGCAGAAAACAATAAAGTGACTCTGAGTTAGTCAGGACTCGGCCGCAAACCGACTCACCTCCTGAGCCGTCCCTTCTTGGTAGACAAACCGCTTGCTACCCGTGTAAGTCAGGATTCTTGGAAGAAACAGAACCAACAGAGACACATGCAATTCGCTCACCTAATCACACAAGTAATTACACATGTAATTCCCTCTCTGTGGAGGCAGGGAAACGCTCGCCAGCAGGACGCCCAGGAGAGCCGTGAGAAGCCCGAGTGCTGGCTGGAGGCAGGAGCAGGTCACGTCCTCATGGGCAATTCCTCTTGCTCGGCGTCTTCATCTCTTCAGGCCTTCAACAGAGAGGACAGGGCCCCCCGCAATCGGAAGGGCAATCTGCTTTCCACGGCCAGCCCAGGAAATGCTCGGCTCGGAGCACTCTATCTGGAATGTTCCTGCAGCCCAACCTGAGATGTGTGCTGTTGGTTCTCGCCCCTCTGGAACGCCCACATTCTCCCCTAAACACACAACTCCTGCCCCCACCCCTCCTCGCTCTCAATAAAACTATCTTACTTCCAAAAAATTGTAAAGGCCAGAGAGGTAGTGCAGTTAGCAGGGCACTTGCCTTGCCTTGCATGTGGCTGGCCCAGGTTTAGGCCCTGGCATGCCATGTGGTGCCCCAAGCCTTGCCAGGAGTAATCCCTGTACACCATCAAATGTGACACTAAAAAAAAAAAATTAATAAAAAAAATAGTTCACCTCACCCAAAACACCTTAACAAACCCAAACAGAGTGATGTTAAGTCAAATATCTGAGCACCGCATGGTCCAGTAGAGATGACCAATAAAATAATACATTATAACATCCTTTACCTTTACCAGAGAGTAAGTGGCTGTAACCGATGGTTCTTCCCTTCTTATTTCCAGAAACTGCATCATAGTTGATCATCCAGAGCCATCATACAGTGTGTAGGGCACTTGCCTTGCACGCTGTGGATCATGGTTCGGTCCCTAGGTTTCCATCTGGTCCCCTGGGCTCTACCAGGAGTGAACCCTGAGAGTCAGGAGTCAGGAGTAAGCCCTGAGCACTTCCAGGGTGCAGCCCAAAGAATAAACCAAACTGTAAAAAAGACATTTACTTAAATGTTTGTTGAGTGAAACAGGAGTGACTGCAGGAGTCCCCTCTGAGTACCTGATTATGACCAGGCTTACCTGCACAGGTGACAGCAGCCCTGAGCCACCTTTTCAATTTCAAGGTCAAAGCAGATGACCTCCCTGTTTCCTGGATCAGTGAAGAGGAAAAAGCTGAAAGTAAAGAGAAGCATTAAGGGTGCAGATGACGGCAGAATGTCCTGAACCCCGGCCAGGCTGTCTTCACCAGGGCACCTTGAAGGTGAGTTTCCCTCCCCACCCCAAGCAGAACCCCGGCAGCCGAAAACCTCCAGAACCCAATCGCCACCATGCTCAAGGCACTCTCAACACACTTGGACGAGCCTCATCCAAGAGGGAACTGGCAGAAAAAAACAGGTATGCAGGAACCCGTGACTGAGATCTCCAAGCCTGCTTGGATCAGGACTGGGCCTCCTCCCCCCAACTCCCCAGTTTTCCAGTAGTTTGGCAGTTATACGCACAAACTGCCCCCGGCGCCATGTAATCTCATCAACGGCCAAGATCCAGAGACTTCATTTTTTTTCATTTTTTTGCTTTTTGGGCCACACCCAGGATACGCAGGGGTTACTCCTGGTTCTGCACTCAGGAATTACTCCTGGTGGTGCTCAGGGGGCCATATGGGATGCTGGGACTCAAACCCGGGTCGGCCACATGCAAGACATTCACCCTACCCACTGTGCTACCACTCCAGACCAATCCAGAGACTTTAAACTAAAGTTCCCAGAAGAGAGCAACATAGAATTTCCTGGACCTTTTATACTCTAGTCCACTTACTTACCAAAAGTACCACATATTTTTTTGGTTTTAACATATTTGCTTGTACTCTCCTATATAGAAGTTTAAATGGCTCCACAATGAAATACAACAACCTTCACACACTTCTCTCTTATTGTGGTGGGAAGGTGCTCGGTGGTGGGATTGGTGTTTGAATATTATCTATAATGAACTATTGTGAACTACTTTGTGAAAATAAAATATATAAAAAAAATTTTTTAAAGAATGCAGATGACTCGGAGTAACACAATCTAGAAAGGTCATGTGCTATGTGGGGATCTAAATGTTTCTAGATGCTTCTCCACCTTCTTTGGGAGGAGAGAGAATCTGCTGGGTCACATCCAGCATTGCTCAAGTGGCTGCTTCCAGCTCATGTAAATCCAGGCATGAAACCCAGGTCTCCTGCAAGCAAAACCTGCAATAGCCTTTGAGCCTTCTCCCCCGCCGAAGGCATGCTTAATAAAGAAGCAGAAGGTGAAGTCAATTTTAATAATACATTTATGTCGTTGTAAATGTAAATTATATTTTAATAGAACTCCTTCACTCAATATATCCAAAAGAGGATTTCACCCTATACTCTATATATCCAGGGTGTTTATGAGCTCGTTTCCTCCCTCTGCATGAAGGCTTTGCGACCCACACTGCCGGCACTCAGCGTGGGACGAGGCACGTTTCAGGCGTGTCGTAGTCACTTGGCAGATGGCTCGGAGGGTGTCTGGAGTCCAGTGGATGACAGCAGGATGCCTCACTGCTGCAGCGAGCTGAGAACTCAAGACCTGCCGTACTGTTCCTGAGACAATTGAATGACCCATCACTTGGCCCCTCCAAAAGCAACGTCTGAAAATGCAGCCGGTTGCTGGGGGGATCAAGCCTGAGCTTTGAACTGGAAACACCTGCTCAGCTCATCTCCTGCAGAGGCACTACAGGATTCTGGGCTGAGCTCACCAAATAGTGAACCAAGTTAGGACCTTTTTATTTCTGGTCTCCTCTGCAGGTCTAAGGTTTGACTTCTTGAGGAGGAAAGGAAAATTTTCAATGTGACTACAGAGTTCTTGATAGTTATTGTACTGGTGACATAAGGCAGACACAGAAAGGCCAGATGGAGAAGTAAATGGAGAAACATTTAGATACCATACAAGAAGGAAGGAAGGAAGGAAGGAAGGAAGGAAGGAAGGAAGGAAGGAAGGAAGGAAGGAAGGAAGGAAGGAAGGAAGGAAGGAAGGAAGGAAGGAAGGAAGGGAGGGAGGGAGGGAGAGAGGGAGGGAGGGAGGGAGGGAGGGAGGGAGGGAGGGAGGGAGGGAGGGAGGGAGGGAGGGAGGGAGGGAGGGAGGGAGGGAGGAAGATGGGAGAGGGGAGGAGGGAGGAAAGTAGGGGGAACAGAGAAAGGGAGGAAGGGAGAAGGGCAGGAGAGAGGGAGGAAGGAAAAGCCAGTCCACAAGGAGCTGCCACATGGTGGATTTCGTATCTATAGTCCATGGAAAGGGCTTGCAGGCTTTTCCAGCCACTAACTTGGGCTTCTAGCCCAGACACGGGAAATTTCATGTAGAGCAAATCAGCTGCCAGCACACAGAGTCGGTGGTGGGCTCTGTCATGTGCCAAACAACGCACATGCTCTCATCTCGCTCTGCCACATTTGGAATTACCCCAGGAACTCAGAAGCAGGAGGACTGGGCCACCCATAGCCACTGGCATCAGCAAGGGATGGTGTTACAAGGACATTTGCTGAGGCATCGCCGAGAGGCTCCAGCCGATTTCCATCCTCTGCCCGTGGTCCAGTTTTCCATCCCCGGCACATCTTTAAACTCCCTGCAAGAGGACCAGGCAGTTAGAAGCCACCACCAAGCCACCTTCTCCATCGCTTCCCTGGCGCCCTTGACAGTAACACCCTCCCGTTGGTAGCCAGGGTCCTGAGGCAGAATCTGTCAGTCTCTTTATCTCTCAAAGAGGTAACGGAGGGGAAAAAAAAAAAAATGGCTTTTCTGGCTACCCGCTGCATGCTTGGAATGCCGCTCACGAGTCAGCCGCGTCCAATGCCTTCTCCCTGATTGTCAGCTGCAGCTGGCAGCCCAGGTGCCCACGTGGAGCACCCAGCATCTGCCCGCACCTGTGCCACAAACCCAACCTGGCTGTGTCCTTCCCTCCACCACCATGAACGGGGGTTGGGAACTGTTGTATCCGGATGAGATCTCATAAAAGTTGTGTGTAAGGCCATTCCTCCTTGAACGAGGCGCCACCTCCAGTCTGGGGCAGCGGGGGAGGATGGGACTGAGGAAGTAGGTGCAAGAGAAGCAGAGAGAAGGAGGGAAAGGGAAAGAAGTCGGCAAAGGGGTAAAGGGGGTGGAGGTGACTCTGTCAGGGCCCCCCAAACGTGTTGGCTGAATGCCCCCCGATCCCCGCAAGGCTGGTGGGAGGATGAGCTGCCCAGTCTTTTGGGGGGCCAGAGGGACCCGGCAACTCCCCTGAAGCCTTGGGAGTAGGTGCCAGAGTTCCGGGTGGAGGGAAGTGAGGGGCCCGCCCTCTCCATCCCTGAGCGGCAGTCCAAAGGGCAGTGTCCAGACTGGCTCCTGGCAGCGGGACCCGCCCTGCAGCCCACTTGTTCCCTCCCTGCCACCCTCCTTCCTGCCCTGACCAGGGGACAAGAGCTTAATCCCTGACAAAAGTCTGGGAGGCCCATCGTAGCACCTGCTCCTGACACCCCCTACCTGCAGTGGCCTTGGTTTGCTTCTATTCTGTCTTTACTCTGTGCAGCCCACCCTGATGGACCCTGCCAGGAGACAGAGGACAGAACCACAGATAGACAGACAGATAGACAGACAGACATGAGAGATAAGAGATAGATGTATTAGATAATAGAGTGGTGGAGAAGTAATAAGTAATAGATAACAGATTATAGATAGGCAAGAGCATTGATAGAGAGAGATAACAGAGATGACAGGAGAGATAATAGAAATAGGTGAGGAAAAGAAGGCTAGACAGACAGACAACGGGGCCCTGTTCGGCGGAGGAAACCAAGGCTCCGACTCGCTTTGGCTCACTATCGAGGAGCTGCTCTGCACTTAGCGGGTCCCGCCCCACCGGGTGCCTCCAGATGGGCTTGTGGAAAAGAAGATGGTCCAGTGACCAGCTTCTGAGCGACATACACATCCCCGGAGTCAGAGGCGGAGAAAGCCCCTGGCAGGGGAGAGCCCAGATGGGGGGACATGTGCAAAATCTACTTCCTGTGAGATGCCCGGGCCTTTTTTGGCAGGTACCTTGCACCCAAAATCCTTCTCCCACCAGGCTGTGATTCTATCTTTCCAAATCTGGAGAGAAAAATGAGCACGTCAGACCCAAAGAGGCTGGTGTTCCTGTAAGGACTCAGAAGGGGACGTTAGCAAGTCCCCCTTCCCTGGCACCCACCCCAGGCTCCTCTCTCTCTCTCCCTGTCTTTCCTCCCCCTTTGCCACCTGTCCTGTCGCCCCCCCCCCCCCGGCCCCTCTCTGGAGGGAGCCACATGATCACCAACATCCTGCTAGATCATGCAGCCGCTGCCAGGGGGTGGGCCCAGGAGGGGAAGATCCACAGTGCTCGTAGCACATCACGAGCACTGTGATGTGCTACGTCATCAGATCCACATTGGCGAAGCCAGCACTGCTCAAGCTGTCTCCCCCCTGCTTCTGCGCTCCATGGTGGAGAGAAGGTAGATAACACGCCTGCAGTAACTGTCTCCAGTAAACATAAGCTGTTCTTTACAGGGAAGTAGTTAAAACAAATATTTCCTAAGAGCCAAAATGGAATTCTTTGTTAGGCAACATAATAAGATACCAGCCTCTAAAATATAACACATAATGAGGTAAGGGTTTCTTCCTCTAATAAAATAAAACAAAGAAGATGCACTGAGATCTCATTTTACCTTCCTTTCCATATGTTCTTGATCTATAACGGTGACTTCCATGGGCTCTGTCATGTGACTCCTGGCCTGCCGTGGACAAGACCCTCAGCCTCTGGTCCAGAAAGTCATTCAGCGCTATTGTGGCCACATGACCTCATATCTCTTCATTCTCAGCAATGGAAAACAAATTATCAAATGCTTCCTTTCCTGCAGGTCCGACTCTGGGGGGGGGGGACTCCAAACAATAATAGTGAGTTTTTTTGTTTGTATGTAATCAAAGTAAAGAGAAAGTAAAGTGAAATTTATCAGCTACACAGGGGGGGTGGGGGGCTGGAGGGCTGGGGGGGAGGTTTACTGTGGTTCTTGGTGGTGGAATATGTGCACTGGTGAAGGGATGGGTGTTCGAGCATTATGTAACTGAGACTTAAGCCTGAAAGCTTTGTAACTTTCCACATGGTGATTCAATTAAAAAATAAATAAATAAATAAATAATAAAAAAGTAGAAAGTCATTCAGAACATGCTACTTTAGGGGCTGGAGTGACCACACAGCAGGAAGGGGGCTTGCGTGTGCCCAAACCGGGTTCAATCCCCAGCACCATGGATGGTCCCCTGAGCCAACCAGGACTGATCCCTGAGTACAACCCAAAAAAGCAGACGCAAACAAAGAACATTCCAGTTGAGCAGATGGGTTGTTTAGAGCCAAAAGCAGTTGAGAGTCAACAGGGGCAGGAAGCGTTCTCTTACCTGAAGCAACGTGAACTTCCTTTTCTTAAACTGTCTGCGCCCTGCCACCTCTTCAGCCTGATAAAGAAGAGCTTTCTGATCACACGGAGATGAGTTTGAATAAATATATCTTATTAAAATAATTTTCAGGACCTGCAGTTATGCCCCATAGGCAAGGATCTGCCTCACTCGAATAAGGCCCTGGGTTCAATGTAATTGAATGTCATTGTCATTGAATGTCAAAAAAAAAAACTTATGAATAACTTTATAATTCATGGGACTTTAATAAAATTTAGGAAAACAAACAATAACTACACAAAATAAATTTCATCTTGAATTATTGTGTGTCAAAAACCCAACTATGGGGGCCTGAGTACAGCAAGTAGGGCGCCTGCCTTGCACAGGGCTGAATGCAGCTGACCCTGGTTCAATCCCGGCATCCCATATGGTCTCCCATGCACCACCAGGAGTAATTCCTGAGTGCAGAGGCTGGATTAAGCCCTGAGCATCACCAGGTGTGGTTCAGGAGGGGAAAAAAAAACTGAATAACTTTTTAATTCATGGTCACTGTCACTGTCATCCCATTGCTCATCAATTTGTTCAAGCGGGCACCAGTAATGTCTCTCATTGAGAGACTTATTGTCACTGTTTTGGGCATATCCAATGCACAGGAGTAGCTTGCCAGGCTCTGCCGTGCGGGCTCCATACTCTCAGTAGCTTGCCGGGCTCTCCAAGGAGGGCGGAGGAATCGAACACGGGTCAGCCGCATGAAAGGCGAAAGCCCAACCACTGTGCTATCACTCCAGCCCTAATTCATGGTACTTTAATAAAATTAAGGAAAACAAACAATAACTGAGTAAATAAATTTGATCTTGAATTATTTCATGGCTTCCCAATATTTCCTCATCACATGCCCTTGATTTATCATTCCTTGGAACCCAAGCTTCCTTCTCTGTGCTAAAAGGTATTTAAATCCTCTAAACTCATCACTTGGGGTTCATTCTTTTTATTATGAAATTTTATCCAAACAAAATACTCATAAACTGCCTGCTTTTCCCCCCCTCTTGTCACCCTACCTTTTGTTTCTTTCATTGCAGGTCTTTAGTTACCAAATGTAGTAAGGCAGAGGAAAGTTCTTCCTCCCCACCTCCGGCTCTAAGCACCTTTTCCCTAAGCCTCAGACAATTCACTCCAGTTCTGAGCAGAGGTTCCCTTCCACCTATCCGCACAAGTCCTTCTAATTCTCTCACCTGGCTCCTGAAAGGGAAAGCCACCAAGGCCAGGTACAGTGGGAATTCTAAAGAGAGGGAAAAGTACCGGGCTGGAAGTATAGGATTTGGGTCCTGTATCCACCCTATGACCTGTTGCTCACAATCCTGGACTGTTTCTTTGCAAAGGGGGCAGGGAAAGGGAGAAGACGGAGGGGAGGGGCAGGAGAGTTGGTTCTAAGGCCCAGATCTCTGCTCACTCTGGTCACCTGGAGCCAGCCCCTGGCCCTCACCTGTCTGGGCTTACATTTCCCATCTACAGTGGGGGTTTTGTGTTGTTTGCTTTCGTTCTGGGTTTTTTGAGTTTGGGAGTTTGTTTGTTTGTTTGTTTTCTTGCTTTGCTTTTTGTGAAACCAGGGATTGAACCCAAGGCTTCGTGCATGTAGGCCAAGTGCTCTCCCTTGCCTCTTTTCCCTACTGTTTTATTATTTTATTATTGTTGTTCGGTTTCCCCATCTATCAACTGAGGCTAAGGAAAGTTTCTGGGTCACCTGCTTCTCTCGGTGTGGCCTCTCCCAGTGCATCACTGGGGAATTTGTTAGAAATGCAGATGTATGGGTTTTGCACAGACCAACTAATTCAGAATTTTTGGGGACACTGTCCAGAAATCCCTTGCTTGAACCAACTTTCATGGTGCTTCTCACTCAAATCAGACCTACTGCTTTGATGGTCTCCCAGGTCTCTTCTGAATCAGAAACCTCAAACTCTTTCTTGCTTCCTTCCTACCTCCCCTCCTCCCTATCTCTTTCTCTTAATGAAAAAGAAAAGAAAAGAAAAAAGCCTGCGCTGAACTTCTCTGTCTGCAGATTGCTAACTTCAAGGGACTTAAAATAAAATTGCCTTCAGGCATTTCCATAGCAACCTTAACAAAACCATTAAGATGCTTTTGTTCTTTAATACATCTGCTTCTATTAAAGGGGCTGTGTCTCTTTTTTCCGTTATGAATGCAATCTAGTTAAGGCTATCTCTAAAAAACATTTCAGTACCACATAATTACAGTCTTGCAATCAGCAGTGCAAAGAATGTCATTTAAATCATACCATCTAATTGATCCTCTCTGCCAATCCTCCTAAAGGCCAACCCTCAAAAAAGGAACAAAATCTAAGCTCCCAAATCCCCAGGAAGACCATCTGCCAAGGGACTCCACATGCCCTTCCCAGTGGCCCACACCAGCTACTCACCCTACTTCCATCCTGGCATGATCACCGATGACTCGAGCCACTGAGCTGCCCTGCTCCATGCTCAGACCACAGTTCGATGCAGCTGACTCCACACCCAGCTCCAGGTTTGGCACACAACACCTTCTGGGGCAGGACCAGGGACACTGTAACTGGTTCATAAATGACTGGAGGGTCTGGAGTGATAGCACAGCGGGTAGGGCATTTGCCTTGCACGCGGCCGACCCAGGTTCAAATCCCAGCATCCCATAGGGTCCCCTGAGCATGGCCAGGAGTAATTCCTGAGTGCAGAGCCAGGAGTAACCCCTGTGCATCGCCGGGTGTGACCCAAAAAGCAAAACAAAAACAAAACAAAAACAAAAACAGAACAAAAAACACCAAAAAATAAATTAAAAAAATAAATGAATGGACACATGACCTATCTATTCCACTCAGGGAGACATTGGCTGTGACTTTCATCCTCCGAGTGCACCCTGTCTCGTGAGAACAGTGTTTCTCAACCAGGAAGCCCTGTGGGCTCCCAGGATATTCTCAGGGGGCCACATGTGCAAAGAACATAACTGGGTGATTACAGGGAGGAAGAAGGTCAGACAGGGGCCATAGATCGAAAAAACTAAGCAACACTGGGCTAGAACCTGAAATGATGATACAGAGAACTTCAAATCTGTTTCAAACACATCCATGCAGATTTGAGATTTGTCTGAGATTCAGCTGCCAGAGTGGGAGAGACTAAGAGATAGACACGGGCACCAGAGAGAGACCAGATGCCTGCATTTCTGAGTTCCTACCCATGCATAACTGAAATCCGTTTCCCTCCAGAATTCTCTGTCCAAGCCCCATTTTACCTTTCTCCACTCTAGTTTGACTATTCTATCTCTTGACACCAAGATTATGATGATGGGTTTGAGGTCTACTTTTATCAAGCTTTTGGTAGGTGACGTATCAGTATCAACCGAAATAAGTTCCATTTGTGTAACTCCTATCCTAGCAATTCTACTTCTAGAAATATGCTCATCAGAAATGTTCTCCCAATTATAGAAATATATGTATGCATGCGTATATATACAATCATAAAGCTCACTGAAGCATTATTTGTCACAGCAAAGAGACAGAAACAATCCATTGCATGCAAAAGAGGAATGAATGGATAAATCGAGCTGTTGGGTCAGAGAGATGATATAGGAAGTGATGTGCTCACTGACCCAGGTTGGATCCCTGGCACCAGGATATGGTTCACCAAAGTTGTGATCCCCTCCAGGAGTGATCCCTGAGCTCAGTGCCAGGAATAGATCCCAAGTACCCTGGGTATGTCCCCCTCCACAAAAAAATCAAAAAGCCTGCTGCATCTCTACAAGGGAATACTTCAACATCACTGAAATGAATGAGCTAGATTGAATCATAACATGAACAGTGAGTCGGATTTCTATTGATAAGTAAGAAGTAAAGTTTCAAAAGATATCATTCAATACTGTGTTGGAAGTGGGAGGGATGAATGCATGTACTAAAAAGATTCGGGGGGGGCTGGAGCAATAGTACAGCAGGTAGGGCATTTTCCTTGCACACGGCCGACCCGGGTTCGATTCCCAGCATCCCATATGGTTCTCTGAGCACTGCCAAGGGTGATTCCTGAGTGCAGAGCCAGGAGTAACCCCTGTACATTGCCAGGTATGATCCACAAAGAAAAATAAAGATTTGGAAGGGCTAAATGGTTAAGTAGTCATTTTTTTGAAAGGGAGTGAGTCCTGGATGGCACTGTCAGGATGCTGAGAATTGTAGGTTAAGAAAGAAGCAAATTACAGGGTACTTGGGGGAATCCTCGGTAGCCCTGGAGTGCTATCCTCATCTCAGTGACCACCATTACCACTATTTAAAAATTGCTCAGCAAACTAGCTATTGTCTAGATGATGACTATCCCATTCCCAACTTAATAGCTGAATTTGAAAATTAAAAAGTGGCACCAGTTAACACTTCAGTAAATCAATTAAAACATGTTTACATGTATGTTTCTTAGAAGTTTGGCTCTTGTGTGCACTTGTGGTATTAATGAAAAGCACAAACACAGCCCAATCAAGCAGTAGGAGATTCTTAGAGATTGGCTGGGTCTTAAGTCAAGTGTTCTGTTCCCGTCTCCTGACAGACACAAAATCTGAAGCTCACAGAAGTAAAGTGGCTGCCTGGCATCACCTGCTAAGTCTTCCAAAGACAGGACAAGATCCTTTATCTTCTGGACGCCTTTGCGCTCTCATCAATGCTGGGTCTGAGATTCTGATTGTGTGAGTCACTGTTAGACAATGGCTGCTGTCTGGCTTTTCACTGTAGAATCAATACCTGCAATGCAAAAGTTAAATCAACATTCCACTCAGTGCCAATGATAACAAATTAAGCAGCTTCGAGCTCACAAAAATAGCTTTTTCCCCCCTCCAGGCAACTTTTTCTTTCGCTCTCCTCTTCTCTTCTTCAACAAAATTCACACTTGTCCTGGAGGCCCTAATGTAGGTGGTAAGTGGCATGACTGGAAGCTTGAGCAGCTAAATGTTAATCAGAGGGAGAACTTGTTCTCAGAAGGTGACTAAAAATGCTGTGCAGTCAAGTCACAAAAGAGATGATTTCTGCCTGAGATTGTCTGATAACAGAAATGAATGATAGTTCTTTCCCTAAAAATACATATTGATTGCTGGCTGTGAATTTCACCATGGATAATGCAGAAGTCACAATCCTTCACATGGGAGGGAATTGAAGTTGCTGTTGCCTATTCCTTACTGGATGATTTGTGGCAAGAGATAAGACAAGGCAGGAGTAATGTCTACATCCTGGTCAGGCTGGCCATTCTCCAGCCAATTTTCTATCCTAGATTATTTGATCTTCACTTCCAAGATCCCAGTTTATTGCATGCAAAGGGCAGATTGATAGCCTGCATTTGACTAAGATTAAAGCACCTTAGTGTTCTTTAATCTTTCGCAGATCTGAATTCTCTAAGTCACCCATATTCCTACACCCAGCCACCATTTAACAACTGAAATCACTGATGGCTCCCTTAGCCTCGACTAAGTGCACTTTGTGAAGTGCCTGAGGACAAGGAATAAGCAGAAATCAACTCTGGGAATCATGGTGCCCCCCAAGCCAGACCAACCTCCTCTTTGCAGCTGCTCCTGTCAACAAGAGCAGTTTCCCTTTTTGATGCTTAAAAGCATTCAGCTTTCCTGCCTCATTTGCTCTACTAGAATACTTTGGTATTTGGGGATAGGTACTTGGTCCATTTTAGTTGATGGAGGAAGATAATTCTGCTAATGCTTCATGCCAGCAACAGGTTACTCCATCCTTCCAGGAATCACGCACTAGTGAGCTCCATGATTGTAAAGTCTGAAGCCCATCACAGGATATATATATAGACGAAGTTTTCCCTAATCCCAAAGTCTTCCCCCGATACTTCCATTACAATACCAAACATTGTACATTATAGGGGCTGGAGCAATAGCACAACAGGTAGGGCGTTTGCCTTGCATGCGGCCGACCCGGGTTCGATTCCTAGCATTCCATATGGTCCCTCGAGCACCACCAGGAGTAATTCCTGAGTGCATGAGCCAGGAGTAACCCCTGTGCATCACCGGGTGTGACCCAAAAAGCAAAAAAACAAACAAACATTCTACATTATAGATTGCTTTTGCTCCTCTTCAATCTGATTGGGAATCCTAAATGGCCTTAATAAATCTCCAAGTCCACAGAGAAGACTTAACAGCATCTCACCTGTGCAGAGATGTGCTTGAGGTGAACACAGGCCAGAGATTCTTTTTTTTTTTTTAAATTTATTTATTTTTAATTAGAGAATCACCGTGAGGGTACAGTTACAGATTTATACACTTTTGTGCTTATACTTCCCTCATACAAAGTTTGGAACCCATCCCTTCACCAGTGCCCATTCTCCACCACCCGTAAACCCAGTGTCCCTCCCACCCTCCCCAATCCCATCTCCCCCCCACCCCACCCTGCCACTGTGGCAAGGCATTCCCTTCTGTTTTCTCTCTCTAATTAGCTGTTGTGGTTTGCAATAAAGGTGTTGAGTGGCCGCTGTGCTCAGTCTCTAGCCCTCATTCAGCCCGCAACTCCCTTCCCCCACATGGCCTTCGACTACAATGTAGTTGGTGATCGCTTCTCTGAGTTGACCTTTCCCCGGAACGTGAGGCCAGCCTCGAAGCCATGGAGTCAACCTCCTGGTACTTATTTCTACAGTTCTTGGGTGTTAGTCTCCCACTCTGTTATTCTATATACCATAGATGAGTGCAATCTTTCTATGTCTGTCTCTCTCTTTCTGACTCATTTCACTCAGCATGAAACTTTTCATGCCCATCCACTTGACTACAAAATTCTTGACCTCCTTTTTTCTAACAGCTGCATAGTATTCCATTGTATAGATGTACCAAAGTTTCCTCAACCAGTCATCCGTTCTGGGGCATTCGGGTTTTTTCCAGATTCTGGCTATTGTAAACAGTGCTGCGATGAACATACATGTGCAGATGTTGTTTCGATTGTACTTTTTTGCCTCTCTGGGATATATTCCCAGCAGTGGTATTGCTGGGTCAAATGGGAATTCAATATCTAATTTTTTGAGAGTCGTCCAAATTGTTTTCCAGAAGGGCTGAACCAGTCGGCATTCCCACCAGCAGTGAAGAAGAGTCCCTTTCTCCCCACATCCTCTCCAACAGCGGTTGCTTTTGTTCTTTTGGATGTGTGCTAGTCTCTGTGGTGTGAGATGGTATCTCAAAGTTGTTTTGATCTGCATCTCTCTGATGATTAGTGATGCAGAACACTTTTTCATGTGCCTTTTGCAGGCCAGAGATTCTATGAGGAGATGAACTATCTCAATTAGGGAGGAGACATGGGCGAACAGGGAAAATCACAGAATGAAAAATCAGAACGATGCCACAGATTCCAACTTCCCAATTCAGTCCAGGATCACCCTGAGTGAAGCTCCAACCCAGTTTGTGAGAAGTTGATCCCAGTGAAATGTTTGAAAGACAGAAGGAGTCAAACCCTGCAGGACAGGGCCAGGAGATGGCCCACACAGGAGGGCACGTGCCTTGCCTGAGAGACACCCGGGCTTCAAGCCTCAAGGCCTCCAACAACACCATCCACAGGCACCAGCAACGACAAGCACAAGAGCAAATTCCACAGGACACTCCAAGCCTCAGTAAGTGCCAAAGAGAGGTTCATCAGAGCTGGGTCGGCCCTATAATTCATGCTGCTGACTGCTCCTCCAAGGGTCCGATGAGGAAAACACAGCCAGCAGGTTGGCTTGCTGGAGGCATGAAGGAGATGAAGGAAAACATAACATGCGATATAATCAAGTACCATTTTAAAGAATTATTGTGCTTTCTAAATACAGCAAGACAAATTAGTTGACTTTGCCTTCTCTTTAAAAGTATAAAAAATTATGGTCGCAGATGCATACACCACACACACACACACACACACACACACACACACACACACAGAGTCCCTTTCAATAAACTGATGCTTCATCATTGTTGTCGGGTCTTGCTCTGTTTAATGAATGGCTTAATCATCTCTTTTCTACCCCCGTGTTAGAACAACCTTGGAACTTAGACCAGGGGTATAATTGTAGGCTCTTTATCATCACTTTTGAGGGAGATTTCAACTCCCTGGTAACTGCTATAATTAATTACCCAGAGCCCCCTTATTCACAGTCTTCCCTGGTTGGTTTTATGTGACTCCAGATAGAGATGGCACCAATAAAATGCATACTCCCCTCCCTCCTACTTCAGTTGAAACTGCTTGCCTTTGGGGCCCAACTGATAGTACAGCTGGTCAGACATTTGCCTGGCACAGGGCCAACCTGGGTTCCATTCCAGGAACCCCACTGGTCCCCTGAGCACTGCCAGGAGTGATTCCTGAGTGCAGAACCTGGACAAACCCCTAAGCATTATCGGGTGTGACCCCCAAAAAAGGAAAAGAAACAGTTTGCCTCTTGTGTTTCAAGACTCCAGCACCTCTGAGATTTTGCAGCGTAACCTTCATCATGGAACCCATACATAGCTGAGAATGTCTGCGAGAGGATTATGCTTCAAGCCCTCTCCTTCTTTCTCTCCTCTCAATCTCTGAGCATGTTTATCTCATTTCACTTCCCTCATTTAAAAAGAAACAAACAACAACAACAAAAGTCCTTGACTTCGTCTTGCCCATTTGTCCTCCTGGTGTATTCTGAAATATTCACTTTTGACCACAGCCTTGTCCTGACTGACACCTTTCCTCCACCCTCTCACTGTCAGCTGATAATGTGCTCCTGAATCTTCCAACTAAAAGAGTATCTTGAGGGCTGGAGCAATAGCACAGCAGGTAGAGCATTTGCCTTGCATGCGGTTGACCCATGTTCGAATCCCAGCATCCTATATGGTCCCCGGAGCACCGCCAGGAATAATTCCTGAGTGTGTGAGCAGGAGTAGCCCCTGTGCATCGCCAGGTGTGACCCAAAAATTTTAAAAAAAGAGCATCTTGGAGGCCGGAGAGATCGTGCAGTAGGTAAGGTGGATTATTTGCACACACCCAACCTGGATTCACTCTCCAACACCATAGCTGGTCCCCCAGCCCCCTTCAGGAGTGAATCCTGAGCACAAAGTCAGAGATAAGCCTGAGCACTTTCACAAAACACATACACACACACAGACATACTCACACAGAGACATACACACACACGCATACACACACACAAATAAGAACTTAGGGTCAAGGTGATGGAGCAAAGGAGTAGTGCAAATACCTGTCTTTCTCAAGGTCCAGAGTTGGATCCCAGATACCACAAATCCTCTCAGAACTAGAGGTATAGCCCTTACAATCCTGAGCACTTCAGGACCTGAGCACCAAACCATTAAGCCCAGGCAACACCGGACCAACTACTGTTGGAGGTAGTCCAAGTCTCCTGAACGCAGCTACAAAAGACCACCTCCACCAGGGGGCAAAAGAGCATCCACATCCTCTCCAAGATCGAGTCAATGACTAAGCTTTCAGTCCTTTAAATCAGTGCTTCTCAACCATTTTCTGACCATGGGTCCTCCCAACCTTGTTTCTAGCACCATGGCCCCAATTTGTGTGATTTTCACCTGTGGCCTGCTTGGAATGCCCTGAAGGGTCCACAAGGAGCCACAATAGCCCCCAGGGAAGAAACACTGCTTTAAACCATAGAGTCAAAGCACCAGTCACACAGGGACACTCAAAACACTTTCCCCAGTAGTGATGGCTCTGCTCATTAAACCGTCAACCAAGCCCTGGGTGGTGGGCACAGGACAGCACACCGGTCTTCACAGGCAGATCTAGGTGCCTTCCTGTACCCCCACTCTGAACCAAATCTGTACGACGGTGTGGGCTGTGGACAAATGAGGTGGGGTGTGCACAGACAATCAGCAAGGGGCTCTCTTTCCCACCCCAGCAAAGGCGGGCACCCTGATCTCAGCGATCTTCATCTCTATTTCCGGTTCCAAAAAATACCTATATGTGCTTTCAAAGAATCTATTCAGTGCATATTTGTTGAACTAACATAAGCAGCAGAAATAATGAATGCCCATATAAAGATAAGTTGTCTCCGTGGAGACAGAGGAGAGGATAAAAAGCACCAGGATTTCAGAAGTGCTGAGAAAGAGAGCTCTAGCAGCCAAGAGGAACTGCCCAGGAGTGGACAAGAAGGAAAAGGGAAAGACAGAAGTGGCTGGACTCACCCAGAAATAAAAGCAAGAAACAAAAGATTGTCCGAATGGGAGAGTCTATTGTTTGGTTCTCTGGTGCTTTAAAAGGCTGGAAAAATTAATTACCTTTATTATAATTTATATATATACTCATTATATAAAATATAATATAGAGAGATACATATACAGAAAAGACCACTTAGATTTTTAGGGGTATATACTTTCCATTCATTAATGGTCTAGATTGAAAATCTACCAAATAGGGTTCACGTTGTCCTTGTGGGGCTTGTTCTTTTGTGTCTGGCGGCTCTAGGAAGTTGGTGCCCGGTGGCTTGCTTGTCAGGGGGTGCAATGGCTTTTCTCCGAGGTGTATGGGGCTTGCTTAGTGCCCTGGGAAAGTCCGGAGTGCACCCGTGCTTGGCCTATGTACGTTCCCCTCAGTTTTGTATTCTTACCGAGATGGTTTTCATCCATGACCGGTTATCCAAGGAAGCCCATGACTTCTTATGTTCGATTTTCTAAAGAACAACTACCAATATTTAAAGCTCAGGACCCAGATGCAAAAAAAAAAAAAAATTCAGAACTAATTAAAAAGAAATTGCCCAGCTATGAAAGAAACTTCCTGATTCAGAGAAAAAAGTATATGAAGATGCTTACAGGGCAGAATGGGAGGCATACACAGAAGAATTAAACAGAATTCAGAAACAGCTAACCCCAAGTCAGATTGTATCCTTGGAAAAAGAAACTTCGCAAAAACATTTGAAAAAGAAAGCATTACTAAAGAAGAGAGAGTTAACACTGCTTGGGAAACCAAAAAGACATCTCTGGGCTTACATTTTTTTTTTAATTTTTATTATATCACCATGAGAAAAGATACAGTTTTCAGGTTTATGTCTCAGTTATACAATATTCAAACACCATCCCTTCACCAGTGCCCATATCCCACCACCAGAATCCCCAGTATACCCCCTGCCCCCCACCCCCCACTGTATAACTGATGAATTTCACTTCATTTTCTCTTTACCTTGATTACGTTCCATATTGCAAAACAAAACTCACTATTATTGTTGGAGTTTCCCCCCAAGAAAGACAGCCCTATTAAGGAAGCATTTGATAATTGGTTTTCCATTAAAAGATTGTATGTTTTCAGTTTTTAGAAAAGGTCGTGCAGCCACGCTAGCGGCCGCGTGGCTCGGATGTGTTCCAGTCCCGCAACCCGGAGCCGTGTTACTTGCTGCTCAGTGTCGCCAGGGCTCCATTTGGAGAAGGCGTCCCAGCTGTACCTCCTGGATCCCTGGTGTTGTTGGACTGGGCTTACATTTTTATGGCTGGAAGATTTCAAGAAGCTAAGGACTGTTCATCACAGAACAAGCTGAGAACTGTAAATGAAAACTGGAAAACCTTTCTAGCTCTCAAAAACAAGTATATATCCAATGTGCTGAAGATGATAAAGTTCATTATTATAATGAAGTGAAAGCTTGGGAGGAAAAGTGGTTGAAGCTGGACAAACTGATCTTCTCTGTCGCAAAACAAAGTCCTCAGCAAAATAAGACATTGAGAGTTATTAAAAATAGAAGATTGAGTTAGGTTTTTAATGGATAGACACAAGAAACTAATTAAGCATCAAAACCTGAAGCTATTGTAAAACTAGAAAGAATGAAGTTAGAAAACACTTAATTTAATTCTTTTTTTTTTAAGTCCCATGAACTTCTGAGAGTTGAATATGTCTTGTATTAGTTTTTTGCTTTAAAATCCAAAACAGGTAAAATTTCACGTGAAATTTATGTTTAGGAACTACTAAAGGTCAAAATCATCCCTGGAATGTTCAGTGAATCATTTTACTTTGATAAAGGTAAATAAAGCTGTGAACTTTTTTTATACTTGATAACTATGGAAAAATATTCTTGTTTCCTTATATTGTGGAGACAGGAATTTCCTATTCAGATGTTCCAAAGTATAGAAATCATAGTATTGTATGGTATAATTGTGCATTTTTGAGACTTCCCAAAACTCATCTACGTTAATTCCAATTCATAGGTATGACTAATACTATACTCAAAGTTGATGCTTGCATATGCAAGGAATTAGATTGCAGAATTTTATAAATGGAATAGAGAGATTTAAAAACCTTTTCCTCATTGTCTTTTTTCCTAGAGTAAAAATTAAGAAATTATGTACTAAATCTATACATACTGTTTTGTATTGCATAGAATAAAATGTTTAAATATTTCCAGATTGTGTTTTAAGATGAAAGACTCACAACTTGTCTTTCCTTTTTCTTCCCTTATTAAGTGGGGATTTATAATCCAAAATATTTTCTTCTTTCATGTGAACGTACTTATCCAGAAAGTAGAGAGTTTGCCTGGTCTAAATTTTAAAATTTTAATTTTTTAATTTTCAGAGGTCTCCAGTCTGTACATTTAGAACCTATAATTTTAAAGAATTTTGCATAGCATATAAAAACCTGTACATAAGGCACAGCCAACTTTGATCTGTGCTCCAAGTCCACCCTAGTGCTTTCTTTTCAGAACCAGTGAGCTATCAGTTGTGTTTTCAATTTTAAATGGTTGGAAACAATTTTTCAAGACACTGAAAATTAATAGAAGATTCAGTATCCATAAGTAGTTTTTTGGAACACTGCCATACATTGTTTATGGCTTTTTTTTGGTGCTACTTTGACAAAGTTGAATAGCTACTACAGAGACAGTAGACTACAAAATCTTAAATTATTTTCTCTCTGGCCCTTTATAAAAATTTACCAGCCCCTGTTCTACAGTATAGTATGACTAGTATTCAACACATTGATGTTTTAGTTGATCAATTGTTGCGTGGTTTTGTTTGTTTTATTTTTCATGGATTTTTGTTTAAGAATATTCATCTTAAGAGGAAAGAGGTTAAATCACCAAGCCTTATGGTGTTAGCAAGGAAAACAATTTTTCATTTCAAATTATATTGTATGATTTTAAAAATAATCCATGTAGTATGGAGTTGGTGTTTTCTTATTTGCTGTCACTTGGTAAAATAAATCTTGAGTTTTCCAGTAGTACATATCTAGAGCCATACCAATCTTTTAAAATTTAAAAAATTCTCTTAAGGGTGCCAGGGAGATAGTACAGAGGGTAGGGCACTTGCCTGGTGCACCACCTGGTTTGATCCCAGGCATCCCGTATGATCCCCTGATCACCACTCTGAGTGGTTCTTTTTGCTTTTTTTTTTCTTTTTGGGTCACACCCAGTGATGCACAGGGGTTAACTCCTGGTTCTGCACCAGGAATAATTCCTGGAGGTACTCGAGGGACCATGTGGGATGCTGGGAATCAAATCCAGGTCAACTGCATGCAAGGAAAACACCCTACCTGCTATGCTATCTCTCCAGTTCCTCTGAGTGGTTCTTGAGCTCAGAGCCATGAAAAACCCCTGAGCACTGTCAGGTGTGGCTCCAAGACAAAAATTTTTTAAATTCTCTTAAGAAAGTTGAGTAAAGACTTTGAAAATTCCCAGTATCTTTTTGAGCAAAATAATTCATCTTTCATCAGTTCACAGGAATAAGGTAGCTCAACATTTAAATTACATATGTAAATATGTAATTTATATTATGCAGAATATTTTGAAATTATAGATTCTACATCTTCAGAAAAATTGTTAAATTTTTTTTCTTCATGGATAGAAAATACAGTCATGAAAACAAAAATGATACAATTGTTATGTACTGCTGAGGTTGACAGGAGTTGAAGAGAAAAGTACAACATTAAAGGAAGCATAAGATTTTATATGTGTTTGCTGGGGGAAAAGGCAGCTCAGATAGAAAAAGAATCACCAAGTAAAGGATGCTTGGAGGACCCGCTCGAGATGGGAGATGTGTACTGAAAGTCGACTATAGACCAAACATGATGGCCACTTAATACCTGCATTGCAGACCACAACACCCTAAAAGATAGAGTAAAAAGGGAATCCTGGAATCCACCTGCCACAGGGTAGGGAGAGGGGGGTGAGGGAAGGGATACTGGGAACACTGGTGGTGGAGAATGGGTACTGGTGGAGGGATGGGTACTCGATCATTGTATGACTGAAACATAAGCATGAAAGTTTGTAAGTCTGTAAATGCATCTCACAGTGATTCATTACAAAAATAAAAATAAAAAAATTTTAAAGATTTTATATGTGTCTATATGTCTACACATATATAGACAGAGACAGTGAGCTGAGTATTGATAAATAGCTTTCTCCTGTGGTTATAAGTGTGGGACAAAGCCTGAAGTTAGTAAAATTAGTACCATGGATCTGAGATTAGCATATTAAGGGGTAGACAGTTAATATGCTAGTTAATATGAGGAGGAAGAAATTATAGTATCTATCACAGCCTTTATTAGTTGGGTTTCTAAGAGAGAATTAAGTCCAAATTCTTGGTGACATAGAATGTACTGATTATGTACTATCCTAAAGAGAACAGAGAAAGTCTTAACTTGAGTTGCTGTGTTCTGTGCTTCACGTGAACTTCACATGAGGTATTTTTCATGAACACTAGAGAATGGGTAAGGTAGAAAAGTGAGTTATGTAAACACCTGCAGGACATGTGGAGTATAAAACACATCTTTGAAATTATTCTCTTCAGACCTTTTCTCATTTAATTGCCTAAGCTGTACATATTTGGATCATATCTTACCAGGTGTATTGGATCATATCTTACCAGGTGTATTGGAGATTTCAGTGTTTGCTAAGGTCTCAAGCAATTGCAATTTAATATGGAAAGCAATGCAACATGAAAGGAACTGGAGCAAATATTACACAACAAAAAGGAGGGTTTTTTTATGTTAGAAAATAGCATACACCAAATTTCATGCGATTAAGTAATGGGCACAAGTTTTCTAAAGAGTAAAAATTTATCAGTAACCAGTGGCTGCTCATAGAGCTTTATTACTTACCTAGACTTTGAACTTTGTTAAGTTAACCCAACAGAGTAATTGCTGTGGGAGATAAAAGGGGAAAGATACTGAAGAAATTTAGCAAAGCAATGATTGTACCGTTATGAGCAGTTAGATCATAAAGGTATTGTTATACTTTTGTTCATTGGAGTATCAATTTTGAAATAATTTAATGAGAGTGGGTTGTGTGATTATTCTTTTTGCTGTCTTATATCAAAAATACTATGTGCCAATTCAGCCTAACCTAATCATGTAATTTGGGTATTGCTTTTGGCTAATTGTTTTTCTTTTTTTAAAAAAAAGAAACCCCAGTCTTAAAACACAGCTTATTTTAAAAAGTTTTTCTGAATATGTGTTTAAATTTCCAAATTAAAATAATGGCTATAAATTAATTTACAAAAATAAAAGAAGAAAATCTACCAAATATAGTCATTATCTGACAAATGCTCACCCCTGCAGCTCTTGAAAGGTTCTCCAGGCCTCCCAGGTCAAAGGATCAATCAGTGCTAAGAGACCTACCAGTATTCTAGAATTATAGATGGAAACAAAATAACTTTCTATCAGTCCTTTCACTGGCTCAGATGCCATTTGAGAGCTAAACTTGAACAGGACATCAAACCAGCGAGGGAAATCCCAAGCAAAGTTTTTAAGCACATTGAATTCATCTTTCAAAATTTACTCACTTCACTTATACCTTCTTCCTGTTAAGTAAAGGACCCCACTGAATCGACTGACAGCGTCAGAAGATCCTCTTTGCGCCTAGGCAACTTATCCAGAATTGAGTGAAAGCAAGATAGACCAATAGTCTTCTCTACACAAAAACCAAAAAAAAAGAGCTAAAAAATTTTTATAACTTCACAAATTTATGTGAGTATTTTCAGTCAAATATACTGAATGTATGTGAGTATTTTCAGTCGAAAACACTTGGCAGACTGGAGAGGCTTCGGATCCCACCTCCACCTGGCCACCAGACTGCAGCTCCCTGACCCCCCCCTCACCCCACCCCCGGGCGCCGCGCACCCCGAGGGAAAATGGGAGGGGGAGAGGGAGGAAGGGATTGGGACGGCCAAGAGGGATGGGGATGGCTAGGACATCTTATAGCCTAGTTCTCTCTCTCAGAGAACCTGGCAAGCTACCGAGAGCTTCATGCCCGCATGGGAGAGCCTGGTAAGCTCCCCGTGGCATATTCATATGCCAAAACCAGTAACAATGATGGGTCTCATTCCCCTGACCCTGAAAGAGTCTCCTATGCGGCACCGTTATGAAGGACAAGTAAAGAGAGGCTTCTAAAATCTCAGGGCTAGGATGAATGGAGACATTACTGGGCCTGCTCAAAAAAATCGACGATCAATGGGATGATGATGATGATGATGATGATGATGATGATGATGATGATGATGATGATGATGATGATGATTTTCAGCCGAAAAAGTTATTTCTTTTATGTCAATCCTCCCTTTTGTCAAAAATCAGGATGCAGGGAGGGCATTTGCCTCACACACAGCCAACCTGGGTTCAATCCCCAGCATCCCATATGGTCCTCTGAGCAACGCCAAGAGTAATTCCTGAGTACAGAGTCAGGAGTAACCCCTGAGTACTTCAGGGTATTGCCCAAAAAGAAAAAAAAATCAGGATGCTTTTTAGCGTTTCCCCACCTCCCTTCATTTGTTTCCTTTCATGACCAGAGTTCACACATGTGCCTACCAGTAATCGTATGCATTAAGTAGGGGTGTTGGTGGCACATATGTTCACCAGGAGTCACACACCTGGCCATGGGCTGCCTATCTTTGGGTTATGCTGCTTTCTGAGAGCTGCACATGTGCACACACACACACACACACACACACACACACACACACACCTCACACAGCTGGCTTCTTGATTTATAAATGACACACTTCATGACAGAGATGGGGGGTTCCAAAGAGAAGAGGTGGTTAGAGGACTACTAAACAATTTTGGCACCCAGTGGCTTCTTATAGAAATGCATCTAGACTGTGAACTGAGCTACAACCCCATGCCCCCAGAGGGGAAAGGTTTCTCTCTCTTGACTTTTTCTTTCTATGGGGGAGGTGGCAGTGGTGGCAGCAGCAGTGGTACCCACGTGGCGACTGCCATCTTCTAGAACCCACTATCCAGAGGTATGAGTTTGCAGTGGCGTGGCACGCAGGAGATCTTGGGATAGGGGTGTTACCAGCTCGCTCTCCACCCAGACGAGATCCGGAGCAGCTACACACGAAATGAAATGGCTCCTCTGCTCCTTAAAGACTATGATCCTAGAGGACTACTAACCAATTTTGGCACCCAGCAGAAATCCAAAACCACACGGCTGCTGCCGTGGCTGCGTAAATTCATATAATCTTCATTCTCAGCAATGGAAAAAAATTATCAAATGATGCCTTTTCAGCAGGTTTGATTGTTGGGGGAAAATTCCAAATAACAATAGTCAATTTTCTGTTGAAATATTGAATGTATTCAAAGTATAGAGAGACTAAAGTGAAGATCATTAGCCACATGGGTGTTGGGGGAGGGGTATGATGGGGGGGTATACTGGGGTTCTTGGTGGTGGAGCATGTGCACTGGTGAGGGTCTGATCATTGAGTGACTGAGAATTGAACCTGAAAGCTTTGTAACTTTTTTCATGGTGGTTCAATTAAAAAAAAAATGAAAATCTAAAAAAAAAAAGAGAGAGAAAGAGAGAAGAGGTGGGGAATTTCAGGTGGTGGACTGGGACTTGAACTCACAGCCTCAAGCTGCAAGGCAAATTCAACATGTTTCTGACTTGTTTGAGTTGATTACAGGCTTAGAAAAAAATCTGAGAGAGGATTTTCATCAAGGAAACAGAGTGAAATTATAGAAACAAAAAGGCATCTCATCTTGGGCCCACATAGTAGAGTGTGAGCTTTCCTAAGGGAAGTTCTTTTCAGCTCTTTTGAAAGTACTTATGGAATTTTCTGCTTCCATTTACATCCTAGGGCCTCTTGTAGCGATTCATATTCCAAAATTTTCACTATTTGTTGTGGTGAAAGACTGCTTAGCAGGAAATCCACATTAATTGAAACTAAAATTCCACATAATCATTTAAGCCAAAGATGGCTGATCAACAACAGTTCTCAGTGAAGACCATTCTATCACAGGAAGAACGTATGGTTACTGACACCAAAATCCACTGTGTGACTTGGCACAAGGCTACTAGCTTTGGAGAGTCTACACCCCCGAGAGACATTTAGAGAGAAAATAAACTTTTTTATCTCTGCTTTTGAGCCACACCTGGTGTTGCTCGGGGCTTACTCCTGGTTCTGTACTCAGGGGTCACTCCTGGTGGTGCTCAGAGGACCATGTGTGGAGCCAGAAATCTAAGTCAGCTGCATGCAAGGCAAGCACCTTATCAGCTGTACTGTCTCTTAAGCCTCCTAAGAGCATTTAAACCTAGTGAAAAGTTCTCACTTAGTAGGCAAAATCTGGATTCATTTAGACAAAAACGGGGGTTCCAAGTAGTGCAATTCTGATTGGTAGAAAATTTCATCCATTAGCTATTGGTCTATTTCCATCCTGAAAGGTCTCGATTGCCCAGTGGTTTTTCCTTGGCTCATCTAAGTGGTGTATCTCAGTGGACCGGAGGCATCTGGGCACAATTAAATCCCGCTGTCTACCCAGCAGCATGCTTGCTGTCCAGACCACAACAGCCTCTGGGTTTTGTTTGTTCCATTTGCCCAAACTTCATAGGACTCTATGTTTACTTTTTGATGTTATTTCTCCAGAGAAAGCCTTAAGAGGCTGGAGAGACAGCATCCTCCTGAAAAAATAAAGAAGTAAGGTTTTAGTGCCTCTGGAAATGTTCCTAAAGTATTGGTCACAAGTTTCAACAGTCAGAAATCCTTTATCAGAAAAAAAAAAAATCATAGAAAAGACCAAGCTAATGGTGACACTAAAGTCACACTGTCAAGGGAAGCCAGTGACTTGCCAGTTTCTACCTACTTGAATAGAAAAGGGACTATTTGGGGCGGAGCAATAAGCAAAGCAGCTAGGGTGTTTGTCTTGCACTCAGCCGACCCCGGTTCCATCCCCGCCATCCCATATGGTCCCCTAAGCACCGCCAGGAGTAATTCCTGAGTGCAGAGCCAGGAGTAACCCCTGAGCATCGCTGGGTGTGATCCAAAAAGCAAAAAAAAAAGAAAGAAAGAAAGAAAGAAAGAAAGAAAGAAAGAAAGAAAGAAAGAAAGAAAGAAAGAAAGAAAGAAAGAAAGAAAGAAAGAAAGAAAGAAAGAGAAAAGAAAAGAAGAGAAGAAAAGAGAAGAGAAAAGAAAAGAAAAGAAAAGAAAAGAAAAGAAAAGAAAAGAAAAGAAAAGAAAAGAAAAGAAAAGAAAAAAGACTATTTGTTGACATGTTCAATCTCCCCTGAGGAATGAAAGATACTATCTGCACCACCTTCTAAAAATGTAGTAAATAAGAGTAGTAATATTATCCATTTTTAAGATATTTTATAACCCAAGTAAAATTAGGTATTTCTCCACAAATATATCAACATAACTTTGCCTTCAGAATAGTGCAAAATAAAATCTTTTAGAAGCAGCATTTTCAATGTGTGGAGAAGGACATTCCCAGTTGCGTTCAGAGGCTCATGTGGTGCTTGGGATGAGACCCAGGGCCTCACCCATGCACGGCATTTGCTCTACCACATGAGTTCCATCCCCAACACAGCGGTGGGAATCTTTACAGATTCTTTTGAAGAGCGTGGGACGAAGTATTAGTTGGTATGACACTTGGGAAAACTTGAAATCCTTTTTTAAAATATTTATTCTGCTAAGCAGTTTTCTACACACTACCCCCTCTTATCTCTCCCCACGCCCCAATTCATGCTCTGAAATCTGTCCTGTTCTAAGACATTTCCCCAAAGAAGATACACGGGTGGCCAACACGCACATAAAAGTGTTCATCATCACTCATGATTAGGAAAATGCAGAACAAAACAACAATGAAATATTATCTCATGCTCTGTGAGAACGGCACATATCTAAAAGTCTGGAAGCAGCTGGTGTTGGCCGGACTATGGTGAGAAAGGAACTCTTATCCACTGCTGGTGGGAATTTTGTCTGGTTCAGCCTTTATGGAAAGCAACATGAAGATCTCCCAAAATAAAAAATAAAAAGGAATAGAACCATCATACAACCCAGTGATACCACTTCTTGGTCTCTACCCCCCAAACCCAAAAACGTTGATTCAAGAGGACATATGTACACCTATATTCGTCACTGCATTTAGTACTATAGCCAAGATATGGAAACAACTTAAATGCCCAACTACAAATATATGGATCACGAAGTGGTGGGATATATACTCAATGAAATACTACATAGCTCTGAAAAATAACAAAACCATGCAATTTGCAGTAACATGGATAGAAAATAGAGGATATCATGCTGAGTGAAGTCAGTCAGAAACAAAGGAATTGACACAGATTGACATCTCCCTCACATGAGGGACTGAAGATACAGAGCAAGGTAGTGACACTGAGAGAAATAATCCACAGAACTGAATTGGGGGAGGGGCGGCTGGAAGAAAGGGGTGTGAGGATACTCTGGAGAAGGAAGGGGTAAACTGTTGATGGGTGTAGTATTGTCATGTGCATGAAAAAACATTACTAATAGTATTGTAAACCACAGAATCTCAATTTAAAGGTTTTGATTAAATAAAAGCTTTCTGTTCTTTAAGCAGTTCTGATTCTTTCCAATCGGAATCAGCCTCACCTCTCTCTCCTTCCTTTCCAGACTCACGTTCCTCAGTCAGTCCAACAGCATGCTAAATCAGAGCCTCCTTATAAAAGGTGGGTGAGGGCCAGAGCCACAGCACACGGCCTTGCACATGGCCAACCCGGCTTCAATCCCCAACACCACATGTGGTCTCCAGGCCTACCAGGAAAGAACCCTGAGCACAGAGTCAGGAGTAAGCCCTGAGCATCTCCAGGTATGACCTCCTTAGCCCCCACCCCCAACCAAAAGAGGTGGGTGAGGAAAACTGAGATTATTTATACATGAATATTTTTCCATGTTGGCTGGAGCGATAGCACAGCGGATAAGACGTTTGCCTTGCATGTGGCCGACCCGGGTTCGATTCCTCCGCCCCTCTCGGAGAGCCCCGCAAGCTACCGAGAGTATCTCGCCTGCACAGCAGAGCCTGGCAAGCTACCTGTGGCATATTCAATACACCAATAACAGGAAAAACAAGTCTCAAAATGGAGACATTACTGGTGCCTGCTCGAGCAAATCGATGAGCAATGGGATGACAGTGACAGTGACCAATTCTTCATATCTACACTTTCTAATCTTACTTAATAAAGATATCTAACTTTTTAATGAAGGAAAAAGCCATTTTTCTTTTACCAATAAGACATAAAGCCTCTTTAATCTGTACCTTAAAACAGTGGTGTGAAGATTTTAGAATTTTACTAACAGGTGTAATTTTTTAATTGAAGTAATATTGTTTATAACACTGTGTAAGTTTCACATATACAATCTTATAATCAACAACTATATATACTGCATTATATTTGCCACTGAGATATAGTTTACATCCATTAACATATGGTTAGTCCCTTTTACCTGATTTCACTTTTCTGATAACCAACATTTTGTTCTTATTATCTGCAAGTTGGATGTGTTCATTTGCTTCCCTTCTTTTCCTTCCACTTATGAGGGAAATCATACAGTGTTTGTCTTTCTCTGTCTGACTTATCTTACTAAGCCTAATACCCTCTAGACTCATTCAGCAGGATTTCATCCTCTTTTATAGCTCAGTAGCAGTACTCCATCATGTGTCTATACCACATCTTCATCCACTCATCTGTTAACGGGCAATGAGGTCATGTCCAATTCTGGGTATTGGGAGTAATGCTGCAGTGGACATGGCAGCACATATATCTCTTCAAATTACTGTGTTTGGGTCTTTCAGATGAGAACCCTGAGTGGGTTATCTGATCACATAGCTTTCCTAGTCTTACTGCTTGGACAACTCTCCATTTTGTTCTTCCAAAGTGAATGACAGCAACATTTATAAACAAGTATAATTTTAATAAAGATCTGGGGATGAACACAGGGATAGAAATTTCATATTTTCCCCAAAGGAGATTTTTTTGAATTTTATAATACTATGCTTTAATTTGTTTTGTTTTTTAATTTTTTATTTTATTGAATCACCATGAGATAGGACATTACAAAGCTATTGATGATTGAGTTTCAGTCATACAGTATTCCAACACCCATCTCTCCACCAGTGTAATTTCCCAGCACCAATGTCCCCAGTTTCCCTCCCATCCAACCCCAAACCACCCCAACCCCTGCCTGCCACCATTGTGGGCACCTCTTCTCTCTTTCTCTCTCTCTCTCTCTCTCTCTCTCTCTCTCTCGCTCGCTCTCTCGCTCTCTCTCTCTTCTCTCTCCCTCTTTTCTCTCTCTCTTTTCTCTCTCCCTTTCTCTCATAAGGAGACTTTTTTAATCTGCTAAACCTCATCCTAAAGAACACTTTAAGTGGGGCTGGAGAGATAGTACAGTGGGTATGGCACTTGCCTTGCACACTGCTGACCCCGGTTTGATTCCCATATGGTCCCCTGAGCACCTCCAGGAGTAATCCCTTAGCACAGAGGCAGGAGTGAGCCCTGAGCATCGCTGGGTATGGCCCCCAAACCAAGAAATATATATATATACGATTTAAATTTTTTATTTATTACAAGTCAACATCTACCCTACATTTGTGTGTATTAGTATATTCTTGTTAGTATAACACACATATAAAAACAAGCATAAATCTAGGTGTATGTTGGCTTATAATAAATAAAATGTTTTAAGTGCAATTATTAGCTTTGCAAGCATCAGTCAACTCCTTCTACTCCCCTTCACCAGTCACCAAGTTGTGAAACTTTTCAGGGACCAGAACTTCACTGTCTATTGGCGGGGGAACCACCAGCTTAGAGGCAGTAGAAAAGACGAGCAGGAAGACGGACTTATGAATATCTGCTCGACGTTTAGAGGAAGAAACCAGACAATGCCCAGGAGCAGCTGAGGTGTGTGTGTGTGTGTGTGTGTGTGTGTGTGTGTGTGTGTGTGTGTGTGTGTGTGTGTGCAGGCCCGCAGAGACTTACCACCAACGCCATCTGGGGAGTCTGTGTCTCATTGGGCCACCGTGGGCTCCCGCGGGTCCTCTCAGCTGGTCAATGGCTGTGTCAATTCTTTAAGTATTGGGTGGGCTGGAAAGTGATGAGATGAGACAGAAATTAATAGACTTCTGTTGATAAAAATGATATAGGCCTTTATGTCGCGGACAATAGGCAATTACACACACTTATCATTAACGTCATTTTTAAGTTGTTTGCAGTGGTCCTTCATTTTGCTGATTTTCCATTATTCCTAAGGACAAAGCTCTCGTCACCAGCACCCCCAGACCCAGCAGGGAGAGAAGCAGCTTCTGCCGCTCGGGTCCCTGTGCTCTTGGAGGCTTTCGCTTTGTTTCCCTGTTAACAAAACACTCTTTTTTTTTCTGAAATGTGTCGTATTTAGCATGTGGGAAATTAGTTTTTCAAAACGGATCCATTTCAGGAGATAGTAACAGACTTTAAATTTTATATGACAAAACAAATCATTTGTTCTCAATCAGGGAGTCTATGGGCGGTGGGGGTAGGGAGGGTGTTGGCTTGCACATTTCAGCCGACTGCAGCTGCCAACCTCAGGCCTATGTAGACAGGCCGGCTGGCACGGCGTGGTGGGAGCCGACCAAACTTCACACTCGCTGGAGTCAGAAAAGCGTTCAGACAAAACTGGCCACCGTCATCCAAGAGTGCTTTGGGTTTGCTTTTGTTTGGGGTTTTATTTCCACATGAGAGCCTCCCCTTCATTAGGCTTGTGAACAATACACGTGTTGACGCTTTTGAAAACTCGGGAGCAGGCGGAAAGCCCAGTTTGGAAAAATACTGTCCCTCTCCCTTGCTCCTGCAACCCTCCCTGGAAGGGGCTCAGTCCACCTGCTTCTTAGCCCAGAACTACAAAACCCGCGTGCATGCAGGACTCTGACTTTTAAGTACAGTTTAAACATCAGAAATGAATAGGCTCGTCAGGCTACTCCAGAGGGTGCCGACAAGGTAATGGCCAAGGAAGGGTATTTTTTTCAAGTCTCACACAGTTCTGGACTGCCAAGCTCGGATCCCAGATGAGCACCTCATCCGCCAGCCCAAACTGCTAACAATTGCTTTAGCCTTGGAGGTCAGGGTTGTTTACCACCACCCTGGAGCAAAGAAGAGGAGGAAGGAAGGGAAGCAGACACAGATACAGCTGCGGCGTCTCCTCGCCTCCCAAGTGAAGAGAGATGAAGCGCTTCCTCCTGCCTCCACCTTTTTCCCCTGCGTTGGCAAAACAGTCCCTATTTCCAAAGTGCGCTGGGAAATGACACAGCTCCCCTCCTTCCCGTCCCCAATCTGCACCCACTTTTATTGTGCGTTTCGTTTATGTGGAGGTTCCCGCAACTCAGGAGGAGAGAAGAGGCCCACAGCCCTCTCTGACAGCCCCGGCAGTGCATCCACATGGATGGGAGACCCAGGCTGGCAGACTTGGCACTCACTTCAGCTGCCCTCTGATACGCATCCAATAATCCGCCCCCCCTGGATGCAGGAGGTGTGGAGATAATGACTATTTCCTGAATCTCGTGCTGTTTAAACAGCGCTGCCGCGGTGTTTGGAGAAATTCAGGATGTTTTTGCATCCCAGGTGCGGTGGGAGCTGCCGAGCTAAACACAACACAACACGCAGGCATTGAGAACAGGTGGTGGCTGGCCAGATTGCTGGCTTGTCGGGGTGGCGGTTGTTTTTCTTGTTCCAGAGGTTGGCAGTAGCATCCATGCTTCACTACAATCAGTGGCTTTCCAGCCTGGAGAAAGGAGCACTCTCCCTGACCACCAGAGCACCGAGGCGTACTCGCCGCAGCTCAGGAGTCCTTCCTGAGTCAGAACAAAGTCCCACAACTACAGAGTGCCACTCAGAACGCTTCTCAGCTCCTGTGAGAGGCTGAAGCACTTTGGCTTGCAAAACAGAAAAAACCACTCATGCTAGTACAAAAAGCTACGCGCGCGCGTGTGTGTGTGTGTGTGTGTGTGTGCGCGCATGCTCACGAGTATATAAGGATGACTGCCAGTGGGTTCACATGCCAGGCACTATCCTTCCACCCCAGAAAACCCCTAGAGAGAGCTGGGACAGCACTCAATGACACAGGAAGACCTGGTGGGAGGGGAAACCAATCCATTTTGTCCACTTGGCAGTCACTATAACCCTAGTCTGTACCCAGGGGTAGGTGTTCTCTACGTTCACCCCCGAGACCAGCAAAGATGAAGTCAGCTGCAAATCAAGGCACCTGGGTGCCTCTGAAAACTAGCCCTGCCTTGACCAGAACTGGAGAACAGCTGGACAGTGCTGAGCTTACCTGGACAGGGGCGGAGGGTCTTTGGGAGGGTCCTTTAGACATTGGTGGAGGGAAGTGGGTGGTCTGGGGTGGGGGTGCTGCAGGAATAATGTATGCATGAAAATACCATTAACAGGATGGTTTGTCACCGTACCTGCATAAATATGAGGAAAAAAAAGCATTAAAAATAAATTAAAAGGGGCTGGAGGGATAGCACAGTGGGTAGGGCGTTTGCCTTCCACGGAGCCAACCCAAGTTCAGTGTCCAGCATCCCATATGGTCCCCCAAGCACCGCCAGGAGTAATTCCTGAGTGCAGAGCCAGGAGTAACCCCTGTGTATCGCATCTCTGGGTGTGACCCAAAAAAGCAAATAATAATAATAATAATAACTTAAAGTTAAAAAAATTAAAGGCTGAAAAACAAAAATAGCCCTATCTAAATAACCCACTCTTGAGCTCACGTCTTCAGTACTCGGAGGTGGTGCCACTAGGAACCACAGGTAAAGCTGTAGCAAAGTGCATGCCCTAAGGGCAAGACAGGGCTTTGGTTCCAGGGCAAGCCAAGCGGGAACCCTACACAATCTTTCACCTGCTTCGTCACCTTCTGCCCATTCCAAAAATATCTGAGTCTCAGTGGGGAAATAGCACATGGGCTCTCCAGCACCACATGCCCCCATGAGCATCATGGGGTGGAGCCCTGGAGGTCCCAGAGCCCTACTGGGGTGGCCCCCACAGTTTAGGGCCTCGGCAGCACCACATCCTTGGGCCTTACCCTGAACCACACGCCTGGTTGGCTGAGTATCGCCAGGGTCTCCTGCCTGACCTACTCCCGCCCTAGGTCCACTGAGCACTTCTTGGGAGGTCACCAAAAATTAAAATGAAATCAAATTTTTTAATTTCTGATTCTCCTTTTCATACTAGTAAAATGGTGCCAGTGACTCCTACCAAATGGAATCTTGTTCAAAATCCAAAAGGAAGCTTGTTCAAAATCCATAGAACAGATCCTCAATGTTGTGGGATTAAATATGGTGATTGGGGACGGAGTGATAGCACAGTGGGTAGGGCGTTTGCCTTGCACGTCGCCAACCTAGGTTCAATCCCCGGCATCCCATATGGTCCCCCAAGCACTGCCATGAGTAATTCCTGAGTGCAGAGCCAGGAGTAACCCCTGAGCAACGCTGGGTGTGACCCCTCCAATAAATAAATAAATAAAATATGGTGATTGCCTCCTCATAACCAGATGCAGGGTGAGTTTATACACTCCAAATGTTCCCCAACTTAGGAGGGTGTGTTTAGGTTTTTCTGCTTTGCAATGGTACAAAAGCGATGAACATTTAGTGGAAACAGTGCACTGAGTTTTAATTTTAGAGCTTTCCCCAGGCTATGCCATGCAGTGTGATATTTCTTTGTAATGCAGGGCTGGGGGGTTGGAAGGAGGGGGCAGGAAGCCTCACCCCCCCATCAGTCACTCCAACATGAGTTAAATAAATCAGCTGATGTTCTACCAGGTTCTGTGTCCAACAGATTTGGTGTATTCTAGTTAGTATTTCTGCGTCACTCAAGATGTGAACATCCTCCCCAGCTGTATCTAAGATTCTCCACGCCTAATGATAAGGATAGAATTTAGTGACGTAGAGCATTTTCTCATGTGTCTTTTAGCCATTCGAATTTCTTCTTTGAGAAAATTTCTGTTCACTTCCATCCCCCATTTTTTTATGGGGCTGGGAGTTTTCTTCTTGTAGAGTTCAACCAGTGCCTTGTGGATCAACATGGAAAGTATCATGTTAAGTGAAATGAGTCAGAAAGAGAGAGAGACAGACATAGAAAGATTGCACTCATCTGTGGAATATAAAATAACAGAGTGGGAGACTAACACCCAAGAGTTGTAGAGATAAGGATCAGGAGGTCTGCCCCACAGCTTGGAAACTGGCCTCACATGCTGGGGGGAAAGGCAGCTGAGAGAAGCTGAGAAGGGAACACCAAGTAGAGGATGTTGGGAGGACCCATTTGGGTTGGAAGATTCAAACTAAAAGTAGACTATAGACCAAACATGAAGGGCACTCAATACCGCCATTGCAAACTACAACACCCAAAAGGAAAGAGAACAAAGGGGAAGGCCCTGCCACAGAGGCAGGATGGGGTGGTGGGGGATGGGATGGGGGTGGCGAGAGGGATACTGGGATCGTTGGTGGAGGTGAATGGGCACTGGTGAAGGGATGGGTAAATGATCACAGTATGAATGAAATGCAAACACAAAAGTTCATAAGTTTGTAACTGTACATCACAGTGATTCTCTAATAAAAAAAAATGTTTTTGAAAAAAGGACAGAACGTAAAGTTGGTATTTCCAATTGAGGGAGGGAAAAACTTGATGCAAAGCAACATGTGAGTGCCCTGAGCAGCAAGCAGGACTCCTAGATAGCAGGCGTGCCTCATAGCTAAAAACCACACAGGCTGTCCAGAGCTACCCTGTGCCCGGTTTTTGTTAGCCAACCAGACAACGAGTAGACAGATAACTGAGTCAGATGGGCTCGGCAGAGTGACCCTCAAAGCCAGTCTGGAGACTGACTCATCTCTGACCACGCCACGGATATTGGGCAATCATAAACACTTGTTGGTCAAAGCCTGGGGCTTGGGGCATTTTGTTATGAAACAGCTCCACAGAAATAATTAACCAGTATACCCAATGTGATATTAATAATGCATTTATAAACAACATGTTAAAACCCGATTTGCACTTGATACACCCACCGCTGCTGAAGGATTGCTCTAAGTCCTGTAGTGGGCGTCACTCCTAGAGGTGTTCAAGGAACCACAGTGTGCTGTGGATCTAATCCAGCCCTACTGCATGCACTCAGCCTATTGAATTTTTTTTCCATCTCCCTACATTATTTTTTAATTAAATTGTCACACTTCGTCACTTGACAAAATCATTAGGAAGTCTGCAGGCTAGAAAACAAAAGGTAGAGTGAATCAGATATTACTATGAGACGTTACCTCGTTGGGCCAGGCAGATAGTTCAATGGGCTGACGTGGATGCTCTGTATGCTTATATCAAGAACTACATCACACAAGTGCAGAAAACCTTCTGAGCACTACAGAGTGTGGCACAAAAATCAAACAAAAAAGCAAATATTAAACGCCACATGAATAATTAAAAGATACTTTAACCTAACATGGAATTATGTTCCGTGATCTTGTGATTATGTCACTCACGGCAGAAAAATAATGATCTCTAACTTTTGAAAACTGTTGAAAAGCAGAGTTCATAACTTCATCTTCACCACCATCCCCACAAAAAATGAAAAGCAGCTACTTTCCAAGGACTTTTAGAAGTTTTCAAGTCAGAGGCCCCAGCCTGGGTTCAGACAAAGTACACACTTTGCTGGCATAAGGCCATGAGTTCGACCCCGGCACCAGCCCACATACCAGGGACAATCACCAGAACTACCATTGTGACCCCCAAGACAACAAGTGCAAGCTCTGGCACCCCACCACAACCAAGTATGTGACTCCCCTCCCCTCCACCGAGATCATAACAAAAGGGAAGATAAAATTAAAAGTAAAATAAAATAACGACTGGAGAGAGAGTATAGTGGGCAGGGAACTTGCATCTCTACAGCTGACCTGGGTTTGATCTCCAGATGCCCCATATGGTCCCCTGAACCCTGCCAGGAATATGGTCCCTGAGCGCAGAGCTAGGAGTAAATCCTGAGCATCACCAGGTGTGGCCCCCCAAACAAAAACAAATAAGTAACAAATAAAATCAAATAAGCAACAAATTTTTTAGTCAAAGGTGACGCTGCATTTTGTTCATTCTGTGAGAGAATGCTGGAACTGTGAGCAGCTAGGAGTGCTCGGAGGCGAAAGAAACTGTGTGTTACGCAGGCCATCTCAGCCCCATCACAGGAAGGGTGCTTGGCTGTCGCTATGTACATTTCTAATGAAAATTAACATCCTCCAGACATTGACTTTTCACTGAGGTCATAGACCTTAACTTGGTGACATTTGTGTCAGCAACTTGTCCTGAGCAGCAGCAGCCACACAGCAGTTGACACAGACACCGGAGCCGCTCTCAGTAAGAACGCTGTGCCTGCAGAAAGTAATGCCACCGGCGTCCCTAAAGCATGGGAAATGAAACAGAAAGCAATGGGCAGAAAGGCACTGTGGGAGCATCCCAGAAATGTGGCAAGCTCCCCCTCCCGTCTCCCAGACACATTCCTATTAGGAGGGATGAAACTACCATCAGACGTTAGAGAGATAGCTCAGAGCCTACCCCCCCCCCACCCCCCAGGTGAGCATGCCTGGCATGCATGAGGCCATGGGCCCCATGTGGCCTCCCTCCCTCTACCAGATGTAGCCCCGCTGGCCCCCAGTCTCCCTGGAGGGAAAAACAAACAAAAATACCAAATTAAAAAAAAAAACTCTGATCATCAAGCACACACACACAAAAAAAAAACGCAAGGAGAAATGTCTTTCTTGTTTTCTATTACAAAACTCTGTAATAGTATCCAGTCTTCAATTTCTGGAACCAAACACTTCCCGGCTTTTTTCACTGTTCTTTGACTCTTTCCCTACCCGAAACTGGAACTGCATCAGAAACTCAAGAGTACGAAGCTAGGAGCTTGCAGAGCCTGGCCTGACTGAAGCCAAGTTTGTGTGTGAAATAAACATGTGGTCGTTCTCATCTAAACCACTGGAGGAAAGAAATTAAGCATATTCGAATGGGGATAATCATTTGCTGATTTAATTTAGACTAGTGGAAATGTTGCTCAGCCCTCGTTTCTCCTTTAATATAAGGCGCGGGGGTGGGAGTTCCAATGTGGAGATCAACTGATTAAGAGAAACAGGGGAACCCATCCCTTCTTCTGCCCTGGCAGATTTCTCGAGACCCTCGACGGAGCAGCTGGCCTCTGTAGCTCCACTCGCTCGGCCTGGGCTATCCCAGGAATAAGAGCAGGAATGAGTGGACCGGCCTCCCCAGAAGTCTACCCTACTGTACCCCACCATGGCAGGAGAGCTACCAGACATCTTCTCTGCACCTGCTGAAAACAATTACAGCCCTGCTGGAAAACCACAGGGGCTCATTGCAGACTCAGTCCCAAAACTGGCCCCCTTTTATTCACCACCCTTTGCTGTTTCTCATAACTGCTGAATCCATCTCCCTCCTGCCCAGCCACCTCTGACAGCTGTGCACTTGGATCCTGAATGGGCATAGCCAACTGGACAACTGGGCTTGGCCTGCAGGGCAGAGGTCACACCCCTTCACAGCTATTTCTTCGTGAAGGGTGGAAGTTCCACCTTCTACATCACAGCTTTTTTGCACCTCTGTCGTGCCCACTCTCCCTTGGTGAGCATCAGCCAAGTGGACCTTGTGTCTCTGCCTGAAGGTTGAATGTTTCTTGGATTTACAAGAACCATGGGGCCATGTGATAACTCTCTGCCTTACATGTCACAGGACACAAGCTCAAACCTCCTGCAGTGAACCCACAGACTCGGGGGTGGACCTGGCTGTCTACAGGGACTTCATGCTAATAGTAACTCACTCCTAGCTCCACCCACCTAGTCCACAGCTAACACCAAATTCAGCAGATAAATATTTAAAGTCTTCCCCTTCAGACCAGGAACAAGACAAGATTTCCCACTCTCAATATATTGGGAGTCCTGGCCATAACAATTAATTAGGCAAGAAGGAGATTTAAGGGCATCCAAATTGGAAAAGGAGTCAAACTATCATGTTTGCAGATGACATGATACTATACTTCAAAAAATCCTAAAGTCTTTATCAAAATAATTCTTTTAAAAACAATAAATTTGTATAGCAATGTGGCAGACTTCAAAATCTATGGCATTCCCCTATGCAAACAATGAAATAAATGAGGGGAAAATAAAAGAAAGAATTTTTACTCACAATTGCACCTCAAAAAGAAAAATCAAGTACTTGGGAGTCAGTTTAATGAAAGATGTGGAGGACATATAAAGAAAACTATAATTCATTGCTAGAAGAAATGAAAGAAGACAATGGAAACACTTTCCCTATTTATGTGTTGGGAGGATTAATATTCTCAAAATGGTAATCCTACCCCAATCCTACAGATTCAGTGAAATTCCTAAAAAAAACCCATGATATTAATTAAAGACGTATACCAAATGCTGCTTAAATTTATAGAGAGTAATAAAACCACTGGAATAGCCAAAGCCACTCTAGGAGAAAAGAAGATGGAAGGCTTTTCTTTTCCATTCCTTAAATTATACTATAAAGATATAGTAATCAAGACAGTGTGGTACTGGAGTAAGGCCACAGTCTCAGCCGTATGGAATTGATCTGAGAGCCCATAGTTAGACCCTTACATACATGGTCATCTCATCTTTGACAAAGGAGATAAGAGTATGAAGTGAAAAAAGGAAGACCTCTAACAAATGGCATTGAGAAAATTGGTTGGTCACATGTAAAAAAAATACAGACCCTAATTTCACACCATACACAAAAGTCAATATAAAATGGATTAAAGACCTCAATATCAGACCTGGATCCATAAATTTATTGAGAAAAACAAAGGCAGAACCCTTCATGATATTCAAACTGGATGTATTTCAATGATTTAATGCCATTGCACAAACAAACAGAAGAAAATATAAATAAAATAGGATGACATCAAACTAACAAGCTTCTGCATCAGAAAATAAATGACTACCAATAAAAGAATAAAGACAACCCACAGGCTAGGAGAGAATATCTGTTCACTATTCATCTGGCAAAGAGTTAAAACCCAAGATATATAAATCACTTGTAAAATTTAACAAGAACAAAAAACAAACATTCCCATTTTTAAAATGGAGAGAAGAGATAAACAGAAACTTCCTCAGAGAAAGCATCCAGATGTCTAATAAATACATGGAAAAAAATCCTCTGCATTTCTTATCAGCAGGGGAAATGCAGAACAAAACCACAATGAGATATTACCTCACCCCAGTGAGACTAGAACATATAAAAAAGATCAAAAGCAACCAGTTTTAGTGTGGATGTGGAGGAAACATACACTGCTAGTGGATATATCAATTGCTTCAATCTTTTTGAAAAACATAATTGAGCTTCCATGTGACCCAGAAATTCCACATCTGGGCACCTACTACAAAGAATCAAATACTCTACTCTGAAAAGACATTTGCAGTCCTATGCTCTTTGCAGCACTATTCACACAATAACCAGATCTGGAAACAACTAAAGTGTCCAAGAACAGGTCACTGGATAAAGAAATTATGGTGCATATACACAGTGGAATACTACTTGGGTATAAGAAAAGAAGAAATCAGACAGTTTGCTATATGAATGGAGCTGATTGTGCCAAGTGAAGTCAGCCAGAAAAAAAGAGGTACAGGTGCAGAATGATATCTCTCATACATGAGATATAAGGAAACATGTAATGTAATGGGAGAACAAATGGCCTAGAGCAACAGAACTGAAAGCTAGTCTACAGAAGTGAGTTTAATGTGCCAAAGAAGGGGCTTCAGGGAAGACCCCTAAGACAACAGTGGAAATGGACACTCTGAGGGTGTACAGTGTGGCGTTGGGGCACTGCATAAAATCCTAACATTAAGCATTTTGTCAATCTCAATGACTAAAATTAAGCTTAAAAAAATACAAACTAGAGCCCAAGAGTTAGGGGGTAAGGACTTGCCTTGTATGTGGCCAACTGTAGTTTGATCTCCAGCATCACAGATAGTCCCCAAACACCTCTATGAGTGACCCCTGAGTAAAAAGCCAGGAATAATCCCTGAGCACAGCCAGGTCTGTTCCAAAAACTTAAGACAAGCAATTGCAAGATGAACCAAAAATTATCTATGATCATAAAAATATATATTAATTGTCCTTTTTTTAAGGAAGTGGGGACAGTAATCAGGACTCATAACCGGAGCCAGAAGCAGGGGAAAGAAAGAGCACAAAGCGAGTGAGAATCAGAGTCAGTAATCAGGACATACTCCTGGCTCTGTGCTCAGGGATCATTCCCTGCTGTACTAATTGTACTAACAGCTGTAACAAAAGTACATTAATAACCCTAATTTATGAGTTTTATTTCCTTTCCCAGAAGTTTAACACTAGCCAGTTTTTTATCATTATCCTTGAAAACATGAGTCAGCAAACCATGCTCAGAGTCAAAGTCATCCCACTCACTATTTTTATAAATATGGTTTTATTGGAATACAGGCACATTCATGTGTTTACCCATCTCCTATAGCTGCTTAAATGCTAAAACAATACAGTTGTACAAGTTTCAAGATGGTCAAATCCATAAGGTTAAAAATATTTTTTATGCCTCTCCTTACCAAAAAAGTTTGCTGAGCTTCCTCTATATAAACACGGCATGCTATCATTACCTGGCCAAAAATACACTAAAAATTATGGTATAAGTAAATATAAAATAAAATATATGCTGATCTATTTCCAAGAGCACAAAAACATTCATTAAAAAAAAATAGTGACATTCCTATGTTCCTTGCAGCACTATTGACAAACGTAGGATAACATTGGGTTTATAACTGTGTCCTTTTAGCCTTGCCAAAGGGAACTTAGTTTACCTTAAAGCAATGTCCTTTCTGTGTGGACACAGGAAGACAGTTAATATCATGCTTTGTAACTTGGAAGTTGATTGACTCCAATAATATTTACTCCTGGGCATCTGCTTTCTCGACTCAGTTGCCCTTCATTCCTAGTACCCCAAAAGCAGGGTCCCAACGAGGGACGAAATGGACCCAGGGCAAGCTGTGAGCTACCCCAGCATTGAAATTGGCCAGACCAAAGCACCACAATACTCAACTATAAGTTGAGAGCATGGTCATAAACAAATGCTGTCATGATCCAAAAGTAACGACGAGATTAGGACCCTGCTGGGGTTAGGAAGACTAACCTGACCTGAGGACTGTAGTTTGGAATATATAGTGAGATGTCCTCAGGAAGAAGCAAACCTTAAATTTGATATATATCTTACGGTGCTCATACAGAATGACATTGCTAGAAATACTAGAAGTAGACTTACTACAACTATTTAGGTGGATTACTAGCTGAGGAAAGAAGAAAGCAACACACCCTGGATGGAATCCAGCCCCTAAGCGGATCTCCTAGTAATCTGAAGTAATCTCTTTAGATGAGATTTTGTTAATCTCCTGGAGAAGGGGTCTTACCCCTCTTTGTTGATTTGTTAATCTTCAACCCACCTTTGTGTCACCACCCCAAGTGATTGCTATATAAATTAAGACTGTAAGAGAAGTGACGAGAAGACACAGAAGCAGGGAGAAGACACAGAAGCAGAGCACAGAGCAAATCATCGGAGCCAGAAGCAGGGGAAAGAAAGAGCACAAAGTGAGTGAGAATCAGAGTCAGAGTCACAGTCAGAAGTGAGAGCGAGTGGGGCTCCAGAGACTGAAGCAGAAGGGCTTCAGAGAGAGAGAGATCGGAAGAGACCAGAGGAGAGACGACAGACAGAGAGAGGTCGGAAGAGGTCAGAGGAGAGACTACAGAGACAGAGACAGACATAGAGAGACATACAGGAGAGAGCACAGTGGCACACATAGAAGTAGAGCACAAGGAGGAGCCATCCCGATCCGGTCCATACACAGTGGCTCGAGAGCACCGAACTCGAGCAGCAAGAGAGAGAGAGAGAGAGAGAGAGAGAGAGAGAGAGAGAGAGATGTCCCAAGAGCCTGCGAACAACACACACCACCCCCTCCCGCACGCGCATGTTTCAATTTTTTACAGACAATAGCCAAGATAGGGAAATAACCCACGTGCCTAAGAACAGATGAGTGGATAAAGAAACTGTGGTATATACACACAATGGAATACTACTGAGCTGTGAGAAAAAAAATGAAATCATGCAGTTTTCTGCTTTTTGAACAAAGGTGGGAGAAATAATGCCTATCAAAGTGAGTCAAAGGAAGAGGGATAAATACTGAATTATCTCTCTACTGTGAGGAGTCTAAAAGAACACGGGGGAGGACCCAAGACAGTGGTGGAGGGACCCTGACACTTCTCTGGTGTGGGTGCAGTATAACCAACCACACTCGGATCCCAAAACATTACTGCTAACATTCTCTAAGTTCTGGTAACTAAATTTTCATATTGTAAATCATGGTAACTAAATGTTTTAAATATATGTACCAAAGATTTATGTAAACTTTATATGGAATACATAAAATAGCAATAAGGTGTATATGATTTGTTATATCCATTTGGGACAAATTACTAAGTCAAATTACCTTATATCACTAAATATCTATTTTATAGAGATAAGAGTTATGCTAACAATAAAGATTTCATTTCATTCTTTATTGGTACTTCCTGGGTAGTTAGTTATTTTCACCTACCAGAGCAAGTTAGAAAAGATATACAGTTCATATTATTTCTGTCTTAGATTTTTCCCACGATTAAATGTAAAAGGAAATGAAACTTGAATGTTTAATTCAACTCAGCACTTTCTAACAAGGATGAAATAGTGTCAATTATATGCACTGCAGTTGTTTTAAAGCAAACTGAAACATAAAATATACTCAATTTAATTAAAACATAAAAATAAAATGAGGTATCAATAGTAAAAGAGTGAGAACAGCAATATTGGAATGGTAATCTTATTTATGCATCTAGATTTATTGCACCCAAAATTGTGTGGGTTTTAAGAAGTCATTAATGGGAATCTGGTGAAAATAGAGCAACTAAAGTAGGGGGAAAAACAATTTAAATAAGTGACACTTTTCTTTTTTGCATTTAGCCATCTTCTAAAGTAGGGGCTATTAAAATTTTAAATCCGTTTTTAATCAAAGTTTAGTGATACAATATTTAATTTAAAACACCACCAGATGTTCTTTATCAAAACATCTTCCATAAAGGGTAAATCAGGGCCTGAGAAGTTATTTAATGAGATAATGGCTGGTCTGTGAATACAACAGCAATTCCTCACTTATTTGTTACGCTAGAACCTACAGCTTTGGAAATGGACTGCAAAACTGGAGACCATTCTATTAGCTTCTGTTTTCTTCTTATGTCTTGCCCTGGGTGCTTAGAACTCGTTGGATTCAAATACAAAATTAACAAATGAGCCCCAGAAATCAGTGTCCTGGGAGATAAGGACCAGGAAAATTCCACTGATACGAGATAGGGCATAGACAACACATGGCAGATTCTCAGGCACACAAGAGTCAGGAGGGACCATTACAGAGCTTGGCTTCCATCAAGAGCTGCTTTCAGGAAATACTGTGCTAGGCAGCGTTCTAAACTAACCATCCAAACCGTCCCACACTGGGGCTGGAGCAATAGCATAGCGGGTAGGGCGTTTGCCTTGCACGCAGCCAACCCGGGTTCGATTCCCAGCATCCCATATGGTCCCCTGAGCACCGCCAGGAGTAATTCCTGAGTGCAGAGCCAGGAGTAACCCCTGTGCATCGCATTGCTGGGTGTGACCAAAAAAATTAAAAAAAAAAATTTTAAATGTTCCATGCTAATTAAACAAGCTACCGTCCAAGGAACCAAGTTATATTACTTCACAAAATAAGGGGTTCTGCAGACAGAATTAAATGATTACTGATAAATTGAGTGAGTGAATTAAAAAGGAGACGATCCAGGGAAACCCTGCCTAATTCCATCCCAAAGCTAAAGGCTAAGTTTTCCCTGGCTCTAAAGCACTGAAATGAATCAATAATGCGGTTGCTGACCTTGAAGATGGAAGGGGGGAGAGGGGGACACCTATAAGAGGCAAAATAGTTATCAGAAAGCAGACAGCCAAAAGTAGGAACCTAAATCCTCTCACTGTTGGGATTAACCATGGGAGTGACCTTGGAAGTAGGTTAATCCCCTGCAGGTTTAAAACAAGAATCCAGTCCAATCCTCTTCCTTCCTTCCTTCCTTCCTTCCTTCCTTCCTTCCTTCCTTCCTTCCTTCCTTCCTTCCTTCCTTCCTTCCTTCCTTCCTTCCTTCCTTCCTTCCTTCCTTCCTTCTTTCTTTTTCTTTCTTTCTTCCTTCCTTTCTCTCTCTTTTTTTTCTCTTTCTTTTACTTTCTTCCTTCCTTTCTTTCTCTCTCTCTTTCTTTCTTTCTCTCTTTCTTTCTTTCTCTCTTTCTTTCTTTCTCTTTCTTTCTTTCTTTCTCTCTCTCTCTTTCTTTCTTTTTCCTTATTAAATCACCATGAGATACACAGTTACAAAACTGTTCACGATTGGGTTTTAATCGTACAATATTCCAACACCAGTCCCTTCACCAGTGTACGTTCCCTACCACCAATACTCCCCCCCCACACATTTTGTCACTTTGGTTTGTAGTACAAGTACGAAAGGTTAGCATGTATCTCCCTTTACCTATTTTCAGCACTCAGGTCTTGACCAGAGTGATCATTTCCAACTATCATTGTCATAGTGGCCCCTTCTCTGTCCTAACTGCTCTCTCCCCACCAATTGTGGCAAGCTTCTAACATGGACCAGTCCTCCTGTCCCTCATTTCTACTGTCCTTGGGTAACAGTCTCACGCTGTCGTTTTTTATGTACCACAAATGAATGCAGTCATTCCATGCCTGTCCTGTCCCGAGGAGAGGGTGCGAGAGTAATAGGAAGAGGGGAGACAAACACACACACACACACACACACACACACACACACACACACATGCACACACACACATATACAGAGAGGTGAGCAAAAAACAAACGCTACTTTATTGTAACTCCACAGCGCTTCTGTATGCTTAGGCTTCAATCTACTAGCATCGTGGCTTTAAGGTAAAACTAGAAGTAACTAAAGGCACCCGGGGCAACTAGGGGAGATAACAATAGATGTCCAGAAGGCTGATCTGTCAGTTCCTGTTGGCTAACCACCCCGCTCTTATAAAAATGTCCCAGTCCTCCAGTTCTTGTAAAATGGCTTTCTCGACTTGTTTATGCGAATGCTTGACCGCAAGCTACATGCTGAAGGCCCGCTCACCACACTGTCCCTCTCCTCCTGAGTCATTTTACTCAGCTTGCTGCTCTCCACATCCATCCATCTATAAGAACATTTCATGACTTCATTTTTCCTGATGGCTGCATAGCATTCCATTGTGTAGATGTACCATAGTTTCTTTATCCAGCCATCTGTTCTTCCAGGTTGTTTCCAGATTGTGGCTGTTGTAAATAGTGACCAGCCCACTTTCATGCCAGCCTATGGAGAGAACCCAGATGATCCCATGGGTTGCTGAGCCTTTTGTTTGTTAAGCAGCAATAAAAAAATAATCTAGCCTCCTTGGTTAAAGTCAAAATGTCAGGACATTTTCAAACCATCTATTGGTTTGGTTTGGGTTTGGTTTGATTTTGATTTGTTCGAGTAACAACAAGTTTTACAATGGAGACATTACTGGTGTCCGCTCAAGCAAATCAACAGTATTTGGTTTGATTTGGGGGTGCCACACCCAGCAATGATCAGGGGTTACTACTGGTTCTGCACTCGGGGATCACTCCTGGCAGTGCCTGGGATCAAACCTAGATTGGCTACATTTATAGCCTCTTGCCTTCCCTGCTGTACTATCCCTCTAGTTTGTCTTTATTTGAGGTTGTTTTTTTTAAACACACACACACACACACACACACACACACACACACACACTCCGCAGTGCTCAGAGTTGCTTCTTGCAAACTTCTCAGGGACCATATTATGTCTGGGATGGAACTTGGGCCTTCTATAAAAAAGTCCATTCCAGTCCACTGAACAACCCAGCTCTCTACTGACTTTTCTTACTGTGGATCTGCTTGATCATATCCCTAGGTGTTCTTCCTCCACCCCCAATGTTCACCATCAAATTAGTCCTATATCATTGACAGAAAAGTTGAAGTTGAGAATACATGAATTTTAAGCAAGTTATACTGAGATCTGCAGGCACCTTTTCCAAAACAGAGAAATTCTGCAGCAGGTGGTGCAGAAAGGCCTGTGAAATTCCTGGAAACACCTCTCTCTGTGAAAGCTGTGCCGGTTCCTTGTGCAGTGTTGCGACTACAGAGCAGGGGGCTTAGCTGCGAGTCTACTTTAAATAGAATTCAGACTGGTGCTTGCAGATGTGGTTCTGCTGTGGTAGAGCACTTGCTCTGCATATGTGATGTCCTGGGTTTGATCCCTGGCACCACCAAAATATATATAATATATAACATATGTGATATATGTGTTATGTATTACATATTGTTATATTATATGTGATAAACTCAGACTGGTAAATCACTGCCTGTCACCTATGAGATGAGGAAGACTGAATGAACAGACCTGTTGGGCATTGTGCCTTTTATGACTTCTTTGCTCTTGAAAGGGAAAAACTAGCTTTTAAATATGTATCTCACCAACAGAGAGATGAAGCCAATATAGGGGATACTGACAACCAGTGGTCAGAGAACCCCCAGGGTCTATTGAGCACTTATTGAGAGCCCATCCCCAAACACCACCACCCCAAGAAAAACATTAGTTCAGTTATCCCACAAAAACACCAAAGCAAACACAGGAAATAAGTGAGTAGCATGTTTATTGAGCGCTGGCTATATGCCAGTCACTTTTCTCTCTGCTTCTTTGACCTTGTCACGTCAGGTAACACTAGTACTCCCATAGATGAGAAAACTGAGGCAGAAAGAAGCCACATGACTTTCTCAATGTCATACAGTTAGAAAGTACTGGAACTTTCTACAAGAAAGTACATATAGGCCAGGAGAGAACAACAGTTGGGACTCAAGGCTGCTTCTGAGCCAGGTTCAATTCCCAGCACCACCTTTCTTGTCCTAATCACCATGGAGTGCATTCTGGAATCCCCCAAGCACGGCCAAGTATGGCCCTAAAGGCCCCCAGCATTGCTGGGGTGACTCAGGTAACCTCAGCACTGCAGGGTCCAAGCAGCCCATATCCTCACGCCCCTGCAAAGAACCAAAGGCCTCATTTACAAGAGTTAATTATAAACCCCAGTGAAGCCCCTGGACCTCCTAACATGACTTGGAAGCCCCACCACCACCTCTGAAAAAGGAGTATATATAGCTAAACTGTCTTAGGCATCTAACAACTGAACCATGAAGGCTGAACCATGACAGCACAGGGTTAGCATTCCTTATTCATGCAGTTGGCCCATTTTAATCCACTGTAACACCTATGGTGCCCAAATCCCACCAAGTGTGATCCTTGAACGCAGAGCCAGGAGTAAGACCTGAGTACCCCTGGGTATAGACAAAAAGAGAAAAAGGATTAGAAAGTGGGTGATGTACAGCGACATCACTCATTGGATTATACATGAGAATTTGAGAGTAAATGGAAGGAGAGGTTCCTTTAGGGATCACACCCAGCAGTGCTCAGGGCTTACTCCTGGCTCTGTACTCACTCAGAGATCACTCCTCGCAATACTCGAAGTACCGAGAGAGGTGTCAGGGACTGAACCCCAACCCACTGCATGCAAGGCAAGCGCCCTACCCACTCTACTATATATCTGGCTGGTATATCAGTATGTAAAGCGAGTCATTATGGCTAAAATTGTCGGTCCAGTGTCAAGATACACCCTAGTGAAGCTCACATGGAGCATTGTCCTGGACAAATGTGCCCTGAATTGTGTGGTCTCCTCTGAGGATTCCAGAAGATTCTTCCCAACGACATCAATGTTAACCTGAAGTATGAGCAAGGACACCCTGGGATCTGAGCATCTCAGCCCCTGGGAAGGGCTTACATTTCCCCTGAGCCCTACAAGTTTTAAAAATAGACCCCCCCCCAAGAGAAGAGAACTGGATTCTGACAGCCAAATTCCAAGGACATCTAGTCACAGGGCTTATTTTTCCTTCTCCTTCAAATCCCCAAGGGAAAGAGGAAGGGCATGGAAAAGGCAGGAGAGAGAGAGAAGGGAAAAGGCTGAGAGCTGGGGACAATGTTCTCCCCCAGGAGGGTAACTGCAGCTCAAGGTGCTGTGGGAACACAGAGCATGGTATGCACATGCACCTGGAGAATATGACATCATCACCGGGTGCAAGGGACCCAAGTGGACAGCCCACACAGGGCACACAGCTGGGAGCAGCTCAACTCCTACCGTTGACAATACCATGGACAGCACGGGCAGGGAGGGTGGCACCAGACTTTGCAATACATGGCAGGGGCCACCATTGTCTGCGCTTCAGACACAGAGCCACTCCAAGAGGAAAAGGGAATGAGGGGGTAGGCACAATGGCGTCTTGGGGTTGAGGGGAACGTTCTGTTTCTTCATGGAATCCCAGAGAGAAGTAGCACGTGCCAAAATTAGAGAGGAACTCAGATGCCTTTTGGCCTGATTTGTAAGGGGGTCAGAGAAAGGGATGTGCTGATGCCACTAGAGATCGGATCAGATTTAAAGTCTTAAAAGCTACAAGAAGGCTGGCATTCTTACCAACGCGTATTCATTTAGGCGTAATCCCTTGATTGATCAGAGTTGCCTCGAGAGGTCCAGATTAACAATTTAATTTCTTCTAATTGGTTTGATACATTTATACTTGAGGATAGCTTTTGCGTATTCTCCAAGGAGCGTCTTCTTGAGAATGCAGAAAATCACACCAAGAGTGTTGGAACAGGCTAGCAAGAGTACAGGGGTTTTGCATGCACCCAACTAGGTGCATCTCCAGCACCCAGGGCCTCCTGGGTACCACAAGCTCTGGGGCACTGCTAGATGTGGCTCTGGAGCACCCCCCATGCCCAGCAGCCCCAGGGAAGCCCCTGCAATCCCCAGCACCACAGGGCATTTTGAGGCCCTAGCCCTGAAGGACTGTCACCATTTGCCAAGGAGAGTTGGATCTTGGGGGGCTGGAGTGACAGCACAGTGGGTAGGGCGTTTGCCTTGCACGCGGCCAACCCAAGTTCAATTCCCAGCATCCCATATGATCCCCTGAGTTCCACCAGGAGTTAATTCCTGAATGCATGAGCCAGAAGTAATCCCTGTGCATTGCCAGGTGTGACCCAAAATGCCAAAAAAAAAAAAAGAGAGAGAGAGAGAAAGAGTTGGGTCAGAGATGACTCCAAGGGCTGAGTGTGTGCGCTGTACATGGAAGGTCAAGATTCAGTCCCAGAAACCACCTGGACCCCTTAGCACTGCCAGGGGTAGTTCAAAACTGAAAAAGTCGGGGGGTGGGGGTGCAAAGAACATCGTCGGGTTCAATAGCTCAACAGGTTGAACACAGCATTAAATGTGGGTGGCCTGGCTTTGATCTCCAACATTGAATACACCCCTGACCTGAGTAACAAGTCAGGAGTAGCACCTAAGCACCGCTGGGTGTGCCACCCTCACCGCCAGTCAAAGCAAGAATATGGCTGAAAACAATTTAGCAAGACAATTTCTATTTTTGCTTTTTTGAGACACACCCAGTGATGTTCAGGGGTTACTCCTGGCTCTGTGCTCAGGGATTACTCCTGGCGGTGCTTGGGGGACTGTGTGGGATGCTAGGGATTGAACCCGGATCATCTGCTTGCAAGGCAACCGCACTACCCACTGTACTATTGCTCCGGCCCCAGTAAGATGATTTCTTTTTTTTTTTTTTCTTTTTGGGTCACACCCAGCGATGCACAGGGGTTAACTCCTGGCTCTGCACGCAGAAACCACTCCTGGCGGTGCTCAGGGGACCATATGGGATGCTGGGAATCGAACCTGGGTCGGTCGCGTGCAAGGCAAATGCCCTACCCACTGTGCTATCGCTCCAGCCCCGATGATTTCTAAGAGACATGCGTGGCTGTCACAACCCTACGCTGAGCCAAGCTCCAGAGTAAGGCGAAGGCAATGTCTCTTTGGTATAGGTGGAAGAAGTGGTGGGTTTTCCCGCTGCCCCCACAAAGTGCCTCCTGACACTGTACTCCCCCACCCATCTGGGCACCTCACGGGTGTCGCCTCCGCCCTGGAGAATGTTCAAGCTCCCACTGAACTCCGGAGCCCTGTGCTAGCTGCCCCTGAATTCCTGAGACCTGAGACCACACACAGAGCATGAGAGAGTTCACAAGGGCCAAAGGGACACTTAAGTCGCATCCTCTCCTCTCTCTTTTGAATGACGCACCCCACATCACATGTCCCACTGAAAAACTCACTGGAGAGCCCCAAAGGCCTCGACATCCAAGCCATTCAACCCTCGCATCTCACATCTCACGGACTTCCAGGTCACAGGCTTCAGCAGCAGAGAACAAAACATCTCCCCTTTGCACTTTAGAGAAAAATCTCAAACGACTCTTTCTCAAAAAGGCTCGGGGCTCCCCCTCGGATGACCTCTGGGAGAATTCCACTCACAAGAATCCAAAGTAGAGGCTCTGAAAATTTTCCATCCTTCCCCCTGCTCTACCGAGGTGACCTTTCCCTTGAAAAGCATGCATCGCTGTTAAACATTAATGTGAAGATGAGACGGCCCGAACGGGGAAGGCAGAGTGGCATTAAGAGCTCCGGATCTGAAGCCTGACAGCTCTCAGCAGTGACAATACTGGAATGAGCTCATTACTCAGCTCAGAGCCTACCAGGTAGCTCTATAGGTTGAAGGAGGAGATAAAGCCAAGACTGTCACTTGCTTATCAGCTTTTTCAAAAGAGAAGCTTGCTCATCAGTGTAAGGAACACTGTGATTCTAATCCCTTAATGAGCCTGTTTCGAAAATGGCATTTGGGAAAGAAAATTTGTTACTCAACATCTTAACACCCTGGCTGATCACCTGTTCAGAAGAACAGGATGGAGGCTCTTTGGATAAACCGGCTCGCCAACCCGGACACGCATGCGCACACCTCCTTCCTGAGCACTAGCTTTTACTCCCAGTGAAGTTGGGACTGGACCACTTCTCCCTGACTGTGTCCGTTCGGTGTTCTTCTAGGCTGCGCAGGACAGGTCCTTCAAGATGGAGACATTTTTCTTTCTTTCTTAGTTTTCTCCTTTGCCAACATGAATGATAAAATCAGAAGACCGGAAGATGAATATGGGGGTGCTGCATCATTTCCCACCAAATGATCATGTCATTTCCTCCAGAGCTAAAAGAGGACAGAGCCTGATTACAGAATCACTCAAAGAACTTTGTTCCTTCTTGTTTTCTCAAAAAGCAAATGGTCTCAAACTTACTGTAGAAGGGGAATGTAAGTGTAAATATCTTGTGTTAATTCAAAGCTAAAGGGTTAAATCATTAATTTTAAGCCAGGGAATAAAGCTCCGAGTTGAATAAGTTCACATGATACATATAACATAGTGAAGGGGTATAACTTTTGTTTTGTTTTTTTTACACTTAGGTTTTGTTTTGTGTAACCATGAACTTTATTTGAACATTCTTTTTTTTAAAAGTATTGATTAAAATTCTGTGATTTGGAATACTCTTTTTAAAAATGCTTTATTAGTGAATCACAGTGAGGTACAGCTACAAACTTATGAACTTTCATGTTTGCATTTTAGTCATACAGTGATTGTTTACCCATCCCTCCACCAGAGCCCATTCTCCTCCATCAATGGTCCCAGTATCCCTCCCACCACCCCCACCCCATCCCCCACCACCCCACCCTGCCTCTGCAGCAGGGCATTCCCTTTTGTTCTCTCTCCTTTTGGGTGTTGTAGTTTGCAATAGAGGTATTGAGTGGCCATCATGTCCGGTCTATAGTCTACTTTTGGCACGCATCTTTCAACCAAATGGGTCCTCCCAACATCCTCTACTTGGTGTTCCAGAAAGTGTATAAGTTTAAGTCTAGATTCCCTGGGCCTGAAAAGTACAGCAGGTAGAGTGCTTACCTAGCAGGAGGCCAATCCTGGTTCCATCTCCAGAAACCCATATGGCCCCCCAAGCACCACTGGGAGTGAGCCCTGAGCATACAGCAAGGAATGAGCCCTGAGCACAGCTACGTACAGTCCCAAAACAAGACCAAAGACAAATCTAAATTTCCTGGCCAACTATATGTATTTAGAAGTCTGCAATTATTCGATCAGCTAAAACCTTGCAAGACTGTCGGACAAAAGTGCAAAATGCTAGAGAGACTGTCTTCCTTGGATGAATTCTGATATTTCTTTGGGCGTTTCTATGCTCCTGGCACCTGACAATGGGGGCTACTGGCTTGCACCAAGTCACCTAGCTTGAAATGACCTCTAGAAAGTCCTTCCCATTCTCTAATGTTGAATTTTAGAAGTATTAGTGCCTTTTCTAGTATTTTATCAGCTACCTCCCCCTCCCCCCAATCCCCTGTCTACAATCTCTTAAGAGATCAGCTATGGAATGCTGATAAGAAATCTGTTTCTGTCCTTTGTTAAACAACGAGGTTTTATCCTTGAGGGACTTCACAGAGCAAGAACAAACATCACAGGCCCAGTCAAAGTCAAATGTCCTAGACGTGTCTCTACAACAATGTTACAGGATCACAGGGGAAACTCCTGCCACCACCTTCCCTTTCTAGCAAAGAAAGGTTCTGTAGAGAATCAGCATGTTCAAATCAAGCCTGACCTCTTTCCCTGACACAAACCTGCTTTAGTCACAGTGCCGGCTCTGCTTCCCACACAAGAAATTGCTCCTGACTTAACCTTCACTGTCAATTACTTCCCAGAGCCACTCTAGTCTGCCTCTTCAAGTGCCCTTCTCAGTCCCTTCCCCTTTATTTAGGGCAGCTCTCGTGTCCCTGTTGTCCGGGCCCACCTTGATTTACGCCTGTTGTCCTAGCATAATTATGAGCAGTGCCTCCTTCTGCACACAAAGTGTCCAAGAGAGACATCAAATGCTAGGATTCATTGCCATTGCCGTAACTTGTGCCCAGCCCTCATTGATTGCTGCCCGGACAGGAGGTGTGGTAGTTAGCAGGAAAGGGCAGTTGTAGTTAATCTTCCCATCTGCTCTTCCCTTTCATCCATTCGTGAACGCTTTCTCATTGAGGATTGCAGAGGTAGCACAGAATGTAAGAGGCTTGCCTAGCAGGCCGCTAACCCCGGTTCAATCCTCAGTTCCACGTATTGGTCCCCAAGCACTGCCAGGATTGATCCCTGAGTGCAGAGCCTGGAGTAAGCCCTGAGCACTGCTGAGAGTGGTCAACCGTCCCCCAATTTTTTTTTTCACTGAAGGTCTAAGAGATGGCTCCATAGGCTGGAGCATATGCTTCGCATATAGGAGGACTGGTCTGAATCCCCAGCATTACATGGTCCCCTGAGCACCTTTGGGAGAAACCCCTGAGCACTGAACAGTTGCTTCTGAGTATACCACTGTGTGAGATCAAAAAAAAAATGAAGAAAAAAGAATTATCTGACGGTCAAGTATGTAGCTCAGTAGATCGCTTATTTTGTTTGTGTGAGGACCTGGATTCAATCCCCAACAATAAATACAAAATGAAACGAACCAAGATAGAATGTGTGGATTGAGTGTCAATTCTGTACTGGACACAGTGATGTTGACACCAAATTGGGGGTGTACCAATGTGGAGCAACAAAATACAGCTGCTATAGTTCCCACTCTGAACAAGAGAGCCAGGGAGGGTGGAATTCAGGGCTCCCTCCACCTGTTCGGCCCTGCGTCCTGGCACAAGCTGGGTCCCCCTTTGGGAGAAAGGTCATTCTCTTGGCACCAGAGTACCATCAACTTGTCAAGTCCTGCATCCTCTGCACTGCACCTGCCCAGCGTGATTGCTTTTTTCTACTTTAGACAAAGGAACTGCACAGGCCAAGGAAAGCCCCTCCACATCCTCTTCAACCCTTCTCCCCCCTCTTCCAGCATCTAACACCTGAGCTTGTCCCTCCCCTGCCCCTGTCAACAGCTCACTGCTATCTCTGCTTGTCCATGGTTTCAGGTTGAGAACCATCAATCCATAAGATGCAAACCAGGGGTCAAGGAGATGGTTCAAGCTGTAGAGCACATGTCCAGCCAGTTTGACGCCCTGAGTTAGATCTCTGGCACTGCATGGAAGAATTGGTACACAAACACCATATTAGACTCCCTCTCAAAGAGGGGGTGCTTGGCATTTCAGGGGTGGCACCTGCTCTGAGATGGGAAGAGCATCTCTTTTTCTGGCCCTCAGAGGGAAGCACTCCTGCAGCCATGGACTGACCTTGATTTCACAGCTTCTGTGACTTTTGACTTCGACTGACTTCTGTCAATTGTCACAGTTTAATCTGTGGGATTTTGTTATGGCAACTCAGTAATCTAAAAAGGCCATCTTCTAAAAATAGACTATAGACTGAACAAGATGCCTACTTAATACCTCTGTAGCAAACCAAAACACTCAAAAAGAGAGAGCGAGCAAATGGGAATGCCCTGCCACAGAGGCAGGGTGGAGTGAAGGGGACAGGGTGGGGGTGGTGGGAGGGATGCTGAGACCATTGGTGGTGGAAAATGGGCACTGGTGGAGGGATGGGCACTCGATCATTGTATGACTGAAACGTAAGCATGAAAACCTTTGTAAGTCTGTAACTTTGTCTCACGGTGATTCACTAATAAAATAAAACTAAATTAAAAAATAAAAATAAATAAAGGGTGCACAGTAAATGAAAAAAATTTAAAAATAAAAAGGCCATCTTTTTTTTTTCAGGGCTGGAGTGATAGCACAGCGGGTAGGGCGTTTGCCTTGCACACAGCCGACCCGGATTTTGATTCCCAGCATCCCATATGGTCCCCCGAGCACTGCCAAGAGTAATTCCTGAGTGCTTATGCCAGGAGTAACCCCTGTGCAACACCGGGTGTGACCCAAAAAGAAAAAAAAAAGGCCATCTTTTTGATTTCTCTCTTGGAAACTTTGTGAGCAGAAGGAGGCACTGTTTATAATTATGCTAGGACAAAAGGCATAAAGATTGAATTAGTGACCAAAACACTTTTTATGAAGAAAAGTCCAGGCCCAGATGAATAATGAAGCCTACAAAACACTTAAAAAGATGCCAGTTCCTCCCAAACTCCTGCAAACAATAACAGAAGGGGAGGTGCTTTCTTTTTTTTTTTTAAATTTTACTTTTAACTTTTTTAAAATTTTTTTTTATTTTATTCTTTAATTAGTGAATCACCATGAGGGTACAGATATAGATTCACACGTGTTAGAACTTGTTTTTCACTCATACAATGTTCACAAACACATCCCTCCACCAGTGCCCGTTCTCCATCACCAATAAACCCAGTATCGGAAAAAACCAGAGTGCCCCAAAACAGATGACTGGTTAAAGAAACTCTGGTACATCTACACAATGGAATACTATGTAGCCGTCAGAAAACATGAAGTCATGAAATTTGCATATAAATGGATCAACATGGAAAGTATCATGTTGAGTGAAATGAGTCAGAAAGAAAGAGACAGACATAGAAAGATTGCACTCATATGTGGAATATAATGGAACTGAGAAGTACAAGTTGGCAATGATGCAACTTCTGGCAGATATCTCTCTGGACTTAGCTACTAAAATACTAAAATACAGAAACCCAAAACTGAGAGGCCGCTAAGTGTGGTCACTCGACCTCATACCTCTTCATCCTCAGCAATGGAAAACAAATTATCTAATGCTTCTTTTTCAGCAGGTCTGACTTTAGGGGAGACACTCTCCAAACAATAATAGTGAGTTTTGTTGAAATATTGAATGCAATAAAAGTGAAAGTAAAGTGAAATTTATTAGTTACACAGGTGGGGGGCTAAGGGTGGGGGGCTAGGGGCATGGGGGGGCTAGGGGTGTGGGGGTGCGGGGTGGAGCTATACTGGGATTCTTGGTGGTGGAATATGTGCACTGGTGAAGGGATGGGTATTCGAGCATTGTATAACTGAGATTTAAACCTGAAAACTTTGTAACTTTCCACATGGTGACTCAATTAAAAAATTTAAAAAATAAATAAATAAATAAATAAATAAATAAATAAATAAATAAACCCAGTATCCCTCCCACCCCCCAGCCCATCTCCCCCCCACCCCACCCTGCCTCTGTGGCAGGCTACTCCCTTTTGATCTCTCTCTCTCCAATTGGGTGTTGTGGTTTGCAATAGGGGTATTGAGTGGCCATTGTGTTCAGTCTCTAGTCTACTTTCAGCACTCATCTCCCTTCCCGGGCGGGATCTCCAACCACGTTTTACTTGGTGTTCCCTTCTCTATCTGAGCAGCCTTTTTCCCCAGCATGTGAGACCAGCTTCCAAGCCATGGAGCCAACCTACTGGTACTTATTTCTACTATTCTTGGACATTAGTCTAAGGGGAGGTGCTTTCTAAGTCATTCTGATGACAAAAAGAAATCCCTGCCCATATTTTGGAGAGTCTCACTTCAAGCAGGCTGACACCACCAGAGAGTGGGACCTGCGAGGGGCAGTTGTGTCTGGAAGACACGACATAACCAGGGAGTGCATTCAGGATGTCCTTGAGGTGGTCAGAGTCCCGCTTTGTAACCTTGGGAACCTGGGACCACATGCCAAAAGTACTCATGTCCTGGAGGTGGTCCAGGCCCTGCTTTGTAAGATAGCATGCTTTGGAATTTCTGTTTCTGTCCTCTCTCCTGCCAGCTGCCCACAAATGTCCCCACCCCCATCAGATATGCTATAAACTGGAATTCTCACCTTTGTTCAGAGCCCAGTTTCTTGGGAGCACGAGCTCTCCCGGACATGCTAGCATACAGTCTCTTCCCGCTTCTCCACACATGCTGCTTGGTTCAGTTCTCAAAAATCAATGCATATAATTCACCACCGCAAATAGATACATAAACTTTTAAATATTGTCTTTAATCACCCCAACAAATGCCCCCAAAAGGCAGTGAGCATTCACACCTCTTCATGATAAAAATTCTTTCAATAAATGGGACTAGAAGGGAATTTCCTTACCCTGATTTTTTTTTAATCTGTGGAAAGACCATTGCTAGCATCCTTACTGGACAAAGACTAAACAGTTTTCCTCTAAATCAAAACAAGCTAAAATTGGCCACTCCGAGGTCAAGGGTGCAGACTCTGCGTGCACTGGTATTTGAGTTTGAGCCCTAGCACCACACGTACCCCAACCAGATGGAGACACCAAGGATTATCTATCATGCACATCCTCAGGCCTTTGCATTGTGCTATCCAGCCCTATTGGCCCAGCATCACCAGACAGAACTCCCGAGCCCCCTAAGTCTTCTGGGTTTTGTCCAATTTTTTTCATTTTTTTAATTTTATAAGAGAGAGTCTCTTGCCTGCACGCCTGGCTGTCTTCCCCGGGGCCCCTCGGAGGGGATGGACTCCAGCAGCTTCCTTCCCCACCCCAAGCAGAGCTCCCAGTGGCCCTTCGAAGACCACCAGAACCTAGCTACAGCCATGCTCGAGGCCCCTCTCCACACGTTCAGACAGGCCTCATGCATGAAGGTACCGGCAGAGGAACCCAGGTGTGTGTAATCCCATCAACGGCCAACATCCAGAGACTTGAAAGCAAGCTCCCAGAAGAGATATCTTGTAGCCTACTTCTCCCTCTGGGAGAAACTGGTAAGCTTCTGAGAGTTTCCTGCCCACACGGGACAGCCTTGCAAGCTTCCCATGGTGTATTCATATGCTAAATCCAGTAACAAGCTGGATCTCATTCCCCTGACCTTGAAAGAGCCCCCAGTGCGACATCATTGGGAGGGCCCAGTCGAGATGGACTGCTAAAATCTCAGGGAAAGGACGAAATGAGAGGTTACTGAGCCCGCCCGAGAAATTGGTGATTAAGGGGATTTCGTGATTTCGTGATAAAGTAGTTCACAATACATGATTACATTTAATATTTAAACACCAATTCCACCACCACTACAACTTCCCACCACCATATTTTGGGTGTTTTCATCCCAAACCCCAATCCCTGCCCCAGATAGCACAAGAAGGTTAGGGTTTTTGCTTTTCACGCAGCTGGCTCAGGTTCGATTCCTCCATCCCTCTCAAAGAGCCCAGCAAGGGGATGAAGCGATAGTACAGCAAGTAGGACATTTGCCTTGCACGGCCCACCCGGGTTCAATTCCCAGCATCCCATATGGTCTCCCGAGCACCACCAGGAGTAATTGAGCCAGGAGTCAGCCCTGAGCATCGCCAGGTGTGACCCAAAAAGCCAAAACAAACAGACAAAAAAGCCTGGCAAGCTACCGAGAGTATCCCGCCCGCACGGCAGAGCCTGGCAAACTCCCTGTGGCATATTCGATATACCAAAATCAGTAACAACAAGTCTCACAATGGAGACGTTACTGGTGCCAGCCCAAGCAAATCGATGAACAACAGAACAACAGTGCTATGACAGTGCTACAGTGCTATAAGAGATCACTAACAGGTTGTCAAACGTTGAGCCTTGTGTGCTTTTATATATATATATATATATATATATATATATAATATAACTGTAAAAGATATTTTCCTCTAAGATTTGAAGCCCACCAAAAGTGGTGCAGTACTCTTGCAGTATGGGTAGTGTGTGTGGTATGAAGTGTCTACAAAGTTCAGGAATAGGTTCACTCTTGGGTGAGGCTCGGCCTGAGCATGTGGAGAGCGGCCGTGAGTGTGGCTGCTGTTGAGTTCTGGAAGATTTCGGCTGCCGGGGCTGGATCCCTGGGGGCAGGGCAGGGGTCCACCTGCCCCATGAGCCCCTAAATCTTGTTCAGGTGTAACCCCTCCAAAAAAAATTTAAGAATAGTGATTTAATAAAATAAAATTTTTATTAAAAAAAAATTTAAGAATAGATTCTTTCATGACTTCTAGGCCATGTTAGGGATCCTAAGCGGGGCAATAAAGCAAGAAAATAAAATCAAGAGTCCCAGGTAAAATAGAAGTAAAATTCTCTGCACAAATGGCATTATCTGGGCTCCAGAGCAGGCACTTTCTTTGTATCCCTGGAACCAATGCTAAAGACGTGGCTGTATGTCTCTTCCCAAAGAAGGAACTGCCAGGGCTTTGCTTTCCTTCTGAAGGCCCCATTTTCCTGCCTTCACTCCTTCCTCTGATTCTCTACCCCCCCAGTCCTAAGTTCTCTCCGTAGGCTCTACCACACTGCCCAGGGGCCCCTTTTTGCAGAGACCCCTGCTTTCTGGGCAGTGAGGGCCCCCAAGGGGGATCTGACTGCCCCACAGACACGTATTCTTAATGCTGAGTCTAACGCAGACTTTGAAAAGTCTGTGGTGCGGGTACAAGGCTCAGAGGAGCAAGTACTGTGCACATCACTCATATGCCCCCAACACACACAGACACACACACACACACACACACACACAATTGTAACCACCTGAGGACCATCTCTGGCTGCAAATGTAAAACCCATCTGCTAAGAGTCCCCTATTTGCTCATTCTTAGTCCATACCCCCCCTCCCCATCCTTCAACTTCTGGGTCCTGCTGGGGCTCTCAGGTAAATGACTTGCATCAGAGTCTCAGAGTCTGCACAAGTAGTGGGGTGGGGGGGGCTTCTGGGGAACCTAATGTTAGACAAATCATCGCAAGAGGTCAGGAAGCAAACCTAGTGTGCCTTGCTCAGAGAATTCATAGAGCTGAAACAACAGAATAGGAAATACTAGAGTGAATTCTGCATTTATGCGGGGTCATATAAACCATCTCCCACTATGGGAGAAGAACGCTGCTCTAAAACATTCTCATGGCTTGGGTTTTAGTTTGCTTGCTTGGACGGGGTGGGGGGCACACCAAGAAGGGCTCAGGCTTTGCTCCTGGCTCTGTGCTCAAGGATCACGCAAAGCAGGGTTGGGGGGGACCTTAGGTGATGGCAGGGATCAAACCAGGGTTGGCTATACCAGTACAAGCACAGCTACCTGTTGTGCTCTCTCTCCAGCCCCCGATTAAAAACCCCGATGGTTTTTAAAACAATTGCTATGTCAGTATTTGACCTTTCTCTAAAAGGGCAATCTATATTTTTTAGAACTTAACACAAGACCAAAAAGCAGCACAATTTCTGGAGAGGAGAGTGCTTGGGTTTGCATTTTGAAGTTTTGGTTTGGGGGGGAGGGGAGCCGACGAGGGGGGGGCGGGGGGGATGGAGAGAGGACAGCGCGGAGCACATTGATTGGTTTCTCAGGGGCTGCTCCCAGTCCTGTGCTTCGGGGAGACGCCTGGTGGCGCTCCAGGGACCATAGGTCAGATCCAAGCACGCTACGGATCTTACCCCATTGAGACAAAAACTTTCACTGCAGTCCTATCGCTCCGGCACGATACCCAGTTTTTCATGCCCTCAACTTTTCAAAAACGTTTACAATAATCACGCATGATAATCCAGTAAGAGAGGATGCGTTGTACGTTACTGGTGACATTGTGCAAGGCACACTTTGGAATTAGCAATCCTATTAAGATGCTTAGTTCTCATAGCAATGCCACGGCGTTGAATGCCCAATAAAACATGGACTAGCTTGAACGCCTTATTCAGGAGGGATTTCTTTGAAAAGGCTGAGAAAGGCTTTGAAGTTGAGACTGTAGAGAGAACTTTACAGAAAGGAAAAAAAAAAAAATGAGGGCGCTTTCCATGCCCCAGTGCTGCTCACAGGAGCTGTCTCACAAGCCCGCAGGAACCGAGTCTCTGACCCAGCTCCACGCAGATTCCAGTACTCACACTTGGAACCTGACTTTGCATAAGCAAACTCAGAGGGAGGAGGCGGCAGTGATGAAGTTCCAGAACCGAGCTTGGCACCGATTCCTCCTTCTGAGCCCGGCACCCAAGTTCCTCGGGGCTGTGGCCAACTGGAACACAATATCCCCTGTGGGGATTCTGGAAAAAACGGATTGTTCTTAAAAGAGTCCCCCCCGCTCCCCGCCCCCTACTCCCCCAAACCCTGGCTAGAGTCAGGGGCACTTGGGTCTCCGGGCCCACGGACAGTGCAACAGATGGGGCGCTGCTTTTTCTCCAACTCCCGGTGGTTTTGAACCAGCGCAACTCTCTGGACTGAGAAAGGGGAGGAACTGGGGGAGTGGGGCGCGGTGGCGGGGGGGGGGGGCGCCCTAGCTGCGGAGGGACCCCCGAGCTGTCCTGGCTAGAGGACAGAGCCAGGAGCCGGCCCGGGTGCGCGCAGAGGTGCAGCTCCGAGACGCGCCGCGCCCGCAGCGGGAGCGCCCTCGAGGGGTGGGGGGAGCCCCGGGATCGGGTCCCGGGAGGGGCGGGCCGGCTCTCCCCGCCCGGGGTGTGGTTCCCCGGCCCGGCCGGGCGGGGCCGCGGCCGCTTTAAGGCGCCGGCGGGCCGGGGCCCCCAGCTCAGTCGCCATGGCACGGCCGCCGCGCGCCCCGCTGCTCCTGCTCGGCGCCGCCGCGCTGCTGCTCCTGCTGCCCCTCTCCTCTTCCTCCTCTTCCTCCTCTCCGGACGCCTGCGGGCCCTGCGAGCCGGCCGCCTGCCCGCCGCTGCCCCCGCGCGGCTGCCCGCTGGGCGAGACCCGCGACGCGTGCGGCTGCTGCCCGGTGTGCGCGCGCGGCGAGGGCGAGGCGTGCGGGGGCGGCGGCGCGGGCCGGGGGCACTGCGCGCCGGGCATGGAGTGCGTGAAGAGCCGCAAGAGGCGGAAGGGCAAGGCCGGGGCGGCGGCCGGCGGCGCGGCGCTGAGCGGCGTGTGCGTGTGCAAGAGCCGCTACCCGGTGTGCGGCAGCGACGGCACCACCTACCCCAGCGGCTGCCAGCTGCGCGCCGCCAGCCTGCGCGCCGAGAGCCGCGGCGACAAGGCCATCACCCAAGTCAGCAAGGGCACCTGCGAGCAAGGTGGGCACCGGCGCGCGCGCGCGCGACCTGGCTCCGACCCGACGGGGCGGCCGCGGCTGGCGCGCCCCGCGCGGGTGCCCGGCGCCCGTCGGCTGGTGCGCGTCGGGGGCACAGACGCGAGGGAGGACGGGGCGGCCGCGGGGGGGTGGGCGGGATGAACGACTCTCTCTCTCTCTCTCTCTCTCTCTCTCTCTCTCTCTCTCTCTCTCTCTCTCTCTCTTTCTCTCTCCTTCTCTCTCTCCCTCTCCCTCTATCTCTTTCTCACTCTCTTTCTCACTCTCTCCCTCTCCCTCTCCCCCTCTCTCTCTCTCTCTCTCTCTCTCTCTCTCTCTCTCTCTCTCTCTCTCTCTCTCCACACCCCCCGCCGCCGTTTTATTTTTAATTTGTTGCGCACGCCAAAAGTTTTTTAAAAGTTTACATTATAAAAAGAAAAAAAAGTGAGGACTTGCACAGCAAGTGTAAAATTAGAAGATTTTCCGCTACCTCCGACCCCGGCTTCTCCAAAAGTCGCCCAGCCCGTGCTCGAGTCGATAAAGCTGCGCCCCCCCCCCCCCGTCTCTGCTGGGAAGGCGGAGGCAGCATTTTTCTCATCCTGTCTGATATGGACCTGTAGAGCGAAGCGCAGTCAAGGGATGAGAAAGGAAGTCGGACGCCAAAACTTCGAAGGAACTGGGGCCGGAGCGATAGCACAGCGGGTAGGGCGTTTGCCTTGCACGCGGCCGACCTGGGTTCGATCCCCGGCATCCCATATGGTCCCCCAGGCACTGCCAGGAGCAATTCCTGAGTGCAAAGCCAGGAGTAACCCCTGAGCATCGCTGGGTGTGACCCAAAAAGCAAATTCGAAGGAACTAGGCGGGGTGGGTGGGTGAAGGGTCTCTGAGAGTGGCAGCCCGGGATTCGACCCCGGGTTCTACTTTGGTACCTGGAGCACCACCAGGAGAACATCTTCCAGGCGAGCACTCAGCAGAGAGCAACCCTCTCCACACCTCTGGGAGTGGCCGCCTCCAAATAACAAGACTCGAGAGCATTGTCTGTCCCGCATCCAATTGGCTAATTGTTAAGGATTATTTTAAATAGGCTGTATGATTAATGTTAAGGAATTCACTTACTGGAAATGACAGATACTTAACAAGTTACTAATTATTTGTGAACAAAAATAAGACACCAAAACTTTGAAGAATTCTTCTATGATGTAATTGTTGTGAACAATTTTGTTTTTCCTATTTGTACCTTTTTTGCGTAACTTGTTCAGCAGGAATGCCTTTGACATTATTTGGTCATTTATTTTATTCCAAACAAGTCCAAGCTTGCCATAAATGACAGGAGAAAATAAATAGATATCAGACTTACCCAAAGAAGGTGGGGAACTTTTTTTTCTTACTCCGTTGCCTGAAATAACATTTTCCATAGGCAGTACTTACTTTCAAAGGAAAGTCAGACATCCAACTAACCTTGGCAGTTCCACTCCTGGTTCTAGCCAGGGAATAAAGGGAGGGAGTTCTTTCTTTTGAGACGACAGAAGCAGTTGCCTCTTTAACAAGGCTCAAACTTTCTCCGAACTTTCCAAATAATTCTTTCCTTACAGCTTTGCCCAGAAGTCCATAGTTTGATATGCCATATGTCACCCATTTCAAAGTTGGCTGTCAAAATTGGGTAATTGTTCTTAATTGGGTAATTTACTGTTAACTATGTCAACACCACCTTAAACATAGAGAGGCACAACCCAAAATAAAGCACGATCTTTCCCATTTGTTCCTTTGGATCTGACTTATCAGTTCAGTCATGAGATGTGCATAGTTTACAAACTCATTCCAATATTGAGATTTTTTTTTCTTAGAAACTTTCCAAAGGAATTATTTTTCCCTGTCATCTGCCCAGCTTGCTGGAATTCGCCTGAACATAGTAGGTTAGCTTAGTGATTTTCATTTTACAATCTCTACCTGGGGTAGTATTTGGTTTGGGGTTTTGTTTTGTTTATATTTGGGGGGTTGCTTTTGGGGTCACACCCGGCGATGCTCAGGGGTTATTCCTGGCTCTGCACTCAGGAATTACTCGTGGCAGTGCTTGGAGGACCATATGGGATGCTGGGAATTGAACTCGGGTCGGCCGCATGCCAGGCAAAGCCCTACCCGCTGTGCTATCGCTCCAGCCCCATGTTTTGTTTTGTTGGTCCACTCCCAGTAGTGCTGAAGAGCTACTCCCAACCCCCTGTTGGAGCCTGCAAGGGCACTCAGGACTGGAGTCTAACCCAGGACTCCCATATGCAGAGCATAAGCCCTATCCTGTGGACTATCCCCTTGGCCCCTATAGTTAATTTTATCCCATTTCTCTTCTTTTTTTTTTTAATCTATTCTTTTATTGAATCACCATGTGGAAAGTTACAAAGCTTCCAGGTTTAAGTCTCAGTTATACAATGCTCGAACACCCATCCCTTCACCAGTGCACATATTCCACCACCAAGAATCGCAGTATACCTCCCCCCACCTCCCCAGCCACCCACCCCGCCTGTGTAATTGATAAATTTCACTTTACTTTCACTTTACTTTGATTACATTCAATATTTCAACAAAAAAAACTCACTATTATTATTTGGAGTTTCTCCCCCCTTAAGTCAGACCTGCTGAAAAGGAAGCATTTGATAATTTGTTTTCCATTGCTAAGAATGAAGAAATATGAGGTCAAAGGGCCGCACTAGCAGCCACACGGTTTTGGATTTCTGTATTTTAGTATTTTAGTAACTAAGTCCAGAGAAATATCTGCCAGAAATTGCTTCATTGCAAGCCTGTACCTCTCAGCTACTTTATATTCCACATATGAGTGCAATCTTTCTATGTCTGTCTCTTTCTTTCTGACTCATTTCACTCAACATGATACTCTCCATGTTGATCCACTTATATGCAAAGTTCATGACTTCATGTTTTCTGACAGCTACATAGTATTCCATTGTGTAGATGTACCAGAGTTTCTTTAACCAGTCATCTGTTTTGGGGCACTCTTTTTTTCCAGATTGTGGCTATTGTAAACAGTGCTGCAATGAACATAGAAATGCAGATGTCATTTCTACTATACCTTTTTGCCTTCCTGGGATATACTCCAAGGAGTGGTATTGCTGGGTCAAATGGAAGCTCAATTTCTAATTTTTTGAGAAGCGTCCATATTGTTTTCCAAAAGGGCTGAGCCAGTCGGCATTCCCACCAGCAGTGAAGGAGAGTCCCTTTCTCCCCACATCCACACCAACACTGGTTGCTTTTGTTTTTTGGGATGTGGGCCAGTCTCTGTGGTGTGAGATAATATCTCATTGTTGTTTTGATCTGCATCTCCCTGATGATTAGTGATGTTGAACATTTTCTCATGTGCCTCTTAGCCATTCGGATTTCTTCTTTGGTAAAGTTTCTGTTTATTTCACCACCCCATTTTTTTGATCGGGGTGGCAGTTTTCTTCTTGTGGAGTTCAACCAGTGCATTGTATATCCTTGATATCAACCCTTTATCGGATGGGTATGCAGTACCTATTCCCATTTCTCTTCTGCCATTTACATCTCTTTGCCCTCACAGCATCACGATAATATACTGGGATTGGCCGTTTTCTAGCACATTAGCACATAACCTCATCACCATGTGCCCCTCCATATCTCCCAAGAGCCGTGTTCTTCAATCGTGTTGTACCTGAGGATCAGCACCAAGTGATCAACAAGACCACCTGTTTATAACCAAGGTGGTAGCCCAGTTGTTTTCAGCCTTTCTACAGCTGTAGACTTTCACCATCCACGGAACACCCAGGTGTGGAGACCGATACTCTCCAGACACCTTGAGGGTACAAACCTGGTCTTTCTTTGTCTTTGGGTAAATATTAGAAATTTTAGAGAGATGGGCCCTGGGACTACTCACTGAGGGCGGTGGAGCAGAAAAGAACGTGAGTGCCACCAAAGTACTTCTCCATGGTTAGGACAAATGGGACTCACAGCAGATCTCCCACTGCACGGCCTCCTCAATGTGTTTTGACAATCAGAGAAGCAACCCACACACAGCACACTTGCCTTCTGTGCCCATTAGTGCCAGGGCCTTGCAAAAGAATAAGAAATGTGTTTTCAGGGGCCAGAGAGATAGTACAAAGGATAGGGTGCTTACTTTGCATGCAACTGACCCAGGTACAATCCCCAGCACCCTGTATGGTCCCCTGAGCACAGAGCTAGGAGTTGACCCCTGAATACTGCTGGGTGTGGCCAAAAAACAAAGACAAAAATGTGTTTTTTTTAAGACTCTCCAGATATTTCTATACTCAGAATAAAGTGCAAGTTATGCTTTCTGGAAGTCTGATAGGGAGGAACAGGGCACTTGGTCCATTTAACAGGCATTTCTTACACGTCTAACCAGGGGCAGTGCTGAGCCAGGCTCTGCTCCATGGGGGATGAAACAGATCTCTTCTTGCTAATTAAGAAAGTAGCCTGACAAGTTGTAAACCCGTTTCCCAAAGCACTGATCACCGCTTGTCCACCTTCTGAGGGAAGGAAGCTGGGTTTGTCCTTGGGTCTGGGAGGAGGCAGAGCCATCTTCAGAGTCTGAAGGGCTAAGGAGCAAATGATCTCAAGCCTTAGGGGTGACCTTCTGTGTGGAGGTGTAGAGCCCCTGGACCTGGGTGAAGCCTCTGAAGTCACAAGAAAGCAGAAATGGGGCGGGGGGGGGGGGAGGGCAGAGATTTGACAATTCCGTTCCATAAAGAGTTAACATAGGGAAGTTGAGGTGTAGGATGAGGCTCAGGGGTGGAAAATCTCTTAGTTCTAACTCCTTTATTCTAGTTCTCGATGACGTTGTTTCCATGGTCCACTCCGTGTGAGCTTTCTGCCAATCCCATTTCAACCACTTCGTCTCCTTTGGATACCATCCCCTTCTTCTCCTCCAGAATTGTGAAATCAGAATTTAGTCTTAATTCATCCCATCTCGGTGAGGTGGGCAGTTCCCAGATTGCAGCGAACCTCCTGCAATTCTCGGCCAACAAGGCCTTCAGGACTGCACCTGGTAACTTGGGACACCACGTGCTTCCGGGTCAGCAGCATCCAAGGCCCGTGTCTTAACCCCCCTCTTTCTCTCTGGCCCCAATTCATTTATTCTTAAATGTTCCCGTATCAGTAGCTTTGGGATGAGCTTTGCCCTGTTTGAAGGACCTAGAGACAGTAAGTCTTGACAGTAAGTCTGTTCTGATGTTCAGGTCTCTGACCCCCTCTATGGTCCAGCCCTGATATCGCACCCACACCAGGGCCATTTTTCCCTCTTTGTACCCTTAGCTTTGGGGGATCCTCCCGTGCCCCTTTCTTGGTGTCTGTCCTTGGCTCTTAGCTCCCCTTGCCAATGACACCCTTGTTCTTCTCCAACTCGGCTTGGCCTTCCAGCCCTTGTTCCCAGCACATGCTTATTGCTCTCACTCCGGGGAGACACCCAGAGCAAGAGGCGCTGGGGCGGAACAGCCAGGGGTGAGCTCTCACAGGCTGGGGGGCTGCGAATCTTAACTGTGCCACGTCCTCGGTCCTGAGCCAGTTAGGAGCCTGCGTTTTCTCACCTGCACTGTAACTATTGTACTAAAGCCTAGAGTGGAAGGATTGTGAAGATTCAGGACTGTGAAGATTATCCACTGGAAGCACTCAGTAATTCACTGTCGTTATTCAAGGGGAGTGCATGAGGCAAGGGAAACTGTTGAACTGTTGTCATTTAATTATTATAGTTTGGTTCACATGTTCACAATAGTGTTAATCCTTATGATTTTTTTTTTTTTGCATTTTGGGTCACACCTGGCGATGCACAGGGGTTGCTCCTGGCTCTGCACTCAGGAATTACTCCTGGCAGTGCTCAGCCCCAACTCTTATGATTTTGATTTACTCAGTTACTTAGTACCCAAGACCCTCCACTAATATGTCATGTTATATCTAGCTGCTTCTCCCCCCAATCCCTTCCTTGGCATTCTCAGTATTGTAACCCAAGGGCCAAGCGTTCACCAACATTTGAAACTTTTCATGAGGGCAGAAAATTTTTGCTCTCTGATCTACCCCCAGGTTCTCGGTCAGTGCCTGGCACTAGTAAATATTTAAATATGCGTTGCATGAATGAATGAGTAGAGGAATGTGCCAGCTGCTCCTCTGGTTCTCGGTGAGAAGCAGCCTTGAGTAAAAAAATTAACGTCCCACACTCCTAGAGCTTAGACAGTGAGATGAAGATAAGTATTATTTATCGGGTACGGGAAATAGGATAGAGGCTAGGAGAGATGAGTGGTATGGAATGAAGTAGCCCCGTCGGGCAGAGCCCCGTGTGAGGGTTTCAGCAAGGGGCAGTCACCCTGAAAGAGAACACTGGAGTTGGTGCAGCACCTTCATGGTGCTGCAGAGCCGCTCCCCGAAGTCTGATCCCCCATCAGACTGGCCAGTCCTGCTGGCAGGGCTCCAGCCTGTGACCGGCTAGGAGCTGGGCACTGGGTAAACATGTGTTGGTGATACAGAGGAGTCATCTAAAAAGAGGATGCCCTACCTGACACAGGGAAGTATCCGAGAAACTTTTAGTTGCCATGAAGATGTTAGCACTGTTGTCCCATTGTTCATCAATTTGCTCGAGCGGGCACCAGTAACATCTCCATTGTGAGACTTGTTACTGTTTTTGGCATATCGAATACGCCAGGATAGCTTGCCAGGCTCTGCCGTGTGGGCATGATACTCTCGGTAGCTTGCCAGGCTCTCCAAGAGGGACCGAGGAATTGAACCCAGGTTGGACACATGCAAGACAAACGCCCTAACCACTGTGCTATCTCTCCAGTCCTGCCATGAAGATACAGTAATTTTATCAAAACCAGGAAAGTATGGGGCCAGGGAGGTAGTTCAGAAGATCTTAAAGGCACTTGCCTTGCAAGCAGCTGACCACAGTTCCATCTCTGGTGACACACTGTCCCCTGGGCACCTCCAAGAGTCATTCTTGAGCACAGAACCAGGAGTAGCCCCTAGGCACCTGGTCCAGTGTGGCTCAAAAGCCAAATAAGTAAATAAAGGGTCAGAGAGATAGCTCAGAGAGCTGAATATGTGCACATCCACTCGACCTGCTAAGCGTAAATAAAAAAAAATTAAAACTAATATAACCTTGTTACCTAAATAAACCACAATAAAGTATAATTAATTGAAAGATCCCTTTTCAGTGCCTTCCCATTTAGGAGGACAGTGGGCTCCTGGCCTCCGTGCTCCCTTTTCTCCTTACACGGAGTTTGACCTCTCTGGTGTCGAGGGTGTGGACTGTATTTGTGCTCCAACATGAGCTGGGCACTGCTCCCCCAGGCCCCAGTGTTTCCAGACAACAGGAACTGTTCTTGTCTGTGGAATAGTTTCACGAAAGATTTTGATTATCCCAAATCCATTTTGATTCATTTTGAAAGTCCTTGGAGAAGCGCGAGTCTTCAGCATTCACTGAAATTCTGGTGGAATAGTGTTTCCTAAAGTTAATGATACTGCCTGGGGTGGGTGGGAAAGGGGCCTGGAATGATACTAGGAGCCCCAGGAAAAATTGGGGCTCCAGGGGCTGGAGCGATAGCACAGCGAGTAGGGCATTTGCTTTGCACGTGGCCGACCCAGGTTCAATTCCCAGCATCCCATATAGTCCCCTGAGCACCGCCACGAGTAATTCCTGAGTGTAAAGCCAAGAGTAACCCCTGAGCATCGCCGGGTGTGACCCAAAGAGCAAAAAAATAATAATAATAATGAGGCTCTGGGGGGTGGGAGGGACTTTCTGCTTATTTTCTTAAAGAACATAGATTTCCAGGGGCATCACTGAGAAATTTTATTTTCTGAATAGGGAATGTGAGGCCAGATAAGTTTGGGAAGCTCTGTGGTAGAAGATCAAATGTGTCCAAGAAGAAACAAAAGCTTTTATGATTTTTTGGGGGCGGAAGAAAAGAAGATGACGTATATTTTCAAAGAAAGATTTATGAGCCTTAACAGCCTAAACTCTGCTTTGTTATACATGTTTGGTTTCTGAGCCTATGATCTGACCGAAAGCCCATAATCATCTGTCCTTGTATCCAGATAACGACTCAGACAATTGCTTGCGTGGTGGCCTCTTAAAACAATTGCGTTTGGGCCCCGTCCAAAGGTCCCCAGCCCAGTGCAAACAGTGCAGCTGTGCTTCTCTACCTGTCTCCCCAGCCGCCTTTTCAAAATGGCGCCACAGATGTCAGCTTCTCACAGGTGGTGCCTTGACTAAAACAGCCACAGAAGGAATTGGCTGAGAAGAGTTTGTTTCTGGAGCGGAGTTAGAAGGGAAAGATTGGCACTTGAGGAGGAACAGCTGGAACCATAAAGTGCTGCCCAGAAGGGTGGGAGGGCTGGACGCTCTGCTAAGCCTCCTGAGGGAGTGTCGGGGCCTGCGGGGGAGTTAGACACTCACAAGAGTGGTGGCTGCCACGGAGTTACAAAATTGAAGTGAGTTTTTTTATTTGGGGGGGAGGGGTTCATTGGTGGTGCTCAGGCCTTACTCCTGGGTCTGTGCTCAGGAATCACTCCTGGCTTGGCCCAGTGTAGTGTTGGCATCAGACCTGGATTAACCACATGTGACACAAGTACCTTAACACCTGAACCATCTCTCCGGCCCTGGAGCTGAGTTTCGACCCCGTCCCTCTTGATGTCTGGGGTGTAAGTCTGAGTCTCCCGGTAGGAGGCTGTTACAGTCCTCTCTGGATGCCGCCTTCATAGGACCTGGAGTTGTCCCTTGATCTTTGTGAAATCCTGCTTCCCCCTGGGTGAAGGTAGCCAGAGTCCGCTTTCTCTTACTAAAGGACCCCCTCAAGAAGCACCCTCAGCCACCTCACCTGCTCCCTGGCCAGCCCAGCTCTCTGCTCCTGAGTGACAGTTGCTCCCTTCCATGAGGAACCTTCTTCCCCAAGCCCCTCTCCTTAGCACTTTCTGAAAAAGAAAAACAAGTTATGTTGGGAGGCGGGAGATGTGTACCCCAGCCCAATAGAAGTGCCGTAACTATTTTTCTGGACCCAGAGAGAAAGCTCAAGAGGGTTGGCACTCCTGCATTGAGTGCAGGAGGCCTGGGTTTGTTCCCCAGCGCCATAGGAGCCCCCAAGCACCAGGCTAGGAGTATTCCCCAGCACCATCAGTGTGGCCCCAAAACCTTAATGAATATTGTTCTGGCCTTAGCTACCCTCGAGAGCACAGAAATATCTAGAACATTGAATGACTCACTGCTTCTTATCACTCGACCCAGTTTTAATCACTAGCATTTGAACAGATTTGGAAAACCCAGTGTTGCTTTAGAAAAAGAAAATAGGCTTATTTTCTTAAACCTTAAAGAAGGGGCCTACAGAACTGAAGATTCTGGCCAGAGCAATAGCACAGCAGGTAGGACGCTTGCCATGCATGCAGCCAACCCCGGTTCCATCTGGGCTCGATCACCGACACAGGTTCAGTCATCACCATATGGTTCCCCTAAGCCCTGCCAGGAGTGATCCCTAGGCATAGAGCCAAGAATAAGCCCTGAGAGCCAGGTGTAGCCCAAATCCCTGCCCCCCCAAAAAAAAAAATTTGAGGAAAGTAATCCAAAGTAATCCAAGCCCTGCCAGGAGCATAGAGCCAGGAATAAGCCCTGAGCACAGCCAGGTGTGGCCCAAATCCCTCTCCACAAAAAAATTAAAAAGGATTTAAAATTATTTTCAAGGAACACAATCCAACAGACACAATGTATGACCTACTTTCCTTGTCCTCGGAAAAGGAAAAGGAATAAAAAGGCCGGGGCTGAAAGGCACACTTAGATCCCGAGACAGGAAGGACTTGTGGGCAAGACCTGCTGAGCGCAGGAACAGGCCCGGGGGTGTCGGGAATCCTGTCTCGGAATCTCCCTTGAGGAGCTGAAAGAGAAGCCGAGCAAGGAGGGGAAGCATCTGGGGAAAGCTGTCGGGACTTGGAAGAGATTGTACACCCATGGCGATGTCACACAGAATGAATAAGAGGCGTGGCCTTTATTGTCAGCCTTAAATGCAATTTCCATCCTGTCCCTAGAGACCATCTTCAAGGTTTACTGTAGACTTGCCTTCTAAAAACTAAATCACTGCCTTATAAGGTGTTCTTTGGGGGAGTTAATGACAAAATACCCCTGGATAGCGTTCAAGGGCAAGCTGGCCTTTCCTTATTAGAATTCCTCCCCACAGCGGATAAGATTATGGCACTTCCTTTACCTCAAACTACCCCACAGATGATCTGGCTGCATTTGTGTTTTTTATTGTAAGACAAACAACAGCTTGTTTCTAGCAACTGTTAAAAAAGAGAACCCTGAGTTATTGTAGACAGACCCATAAGGCCAGGAAAGTCAGCATAATCTTTATTGTAATTTGGATTCAAGAGTGGCACCATTGGAAAGATCTGAGGTTGAAGAAAACATCCAGGTCAATAAATGCATGTGTCAGCTTGAAGATTTCCCCATAAACCCTTCAGTTCTTATGAGGAGGGGAATATGGCTTGATATGGCTATAGAAGTATGACAACCCTGTGCCATTGGATTTTTCCAGATAAAAAACCAATACGCCACAACCCCTCCCCAAAATAAAGTGGGGAGATCAGCAGAAGAAGGGCAGGGTTGATCATTAGGGAGAAAATGTTTGTTTTGTTCTGTTTGAAAATGTTTGTTGTGACTTGGCATTAATGCTAAGTAATGGAACTCTCTTGTATCCCTAATTGCATCAATGATCTGGCAACACGATTCGAGGCCTTTGAGAAATCTCATTTGTTGAATTGACTTCACCACTCTACAGAGAAAAAAAGAATGAAGCAAATTAGAAACAGCTGGAGCTAACGTGAACGCGTGCGCGAGCACACACACACACACACACACACACACACGCCACACCACCCCATTCCCAACCAAGTGACACCAACCAGTGCGTTACCAGAGAAGCAACTAGCCAGGAAATCTATCAATGCCAAAAGCAGGCCAGGGTTGCAGAAAAGTTTTTTGTCTAAAAAGACAGGTTCAGGGCCACCGGACTCAAGAGATATCGCAATATCCTGGAGTGTATGCACTGCATTTAGACAGCCCGGTCAAATGCTGGCACCGAATTGTCCCCTGAGCACCTCATAGTGCCCCCCCCCGCCCAGTACCAAACTGGGAGTAGCCCCCTAGCAGTTCCAGGTGTAGCCCAAAATCCAAAAAGGGATGTGGGGAGAAAAAACACAGGCTACAGCACTTAGTTCACCCAGCTCATATGCTTATTCCCAAGGTCAGATTACAGAGGGGAGGTCTGAGTCCCGTGTAAGATGTCCAGCACCTCGTACAGGTCCAGAGCCACCCGCCAGCCTGTCAAGTCCCGGGGGCATGACCTCTCCTCTGGCCTGTAGATGTGAGATGCAGAATTTCAGTCTGAGGGGCGCGGTGTGCTGTAGTTTCTGCAGCTCCCGGGAATGGCGTGCGTTGTGCCTCTCCCAGCTGCCGGGGTGAGGGCAGGCCCTCCAGTTTCCAAGGAGACTGCGGGTCAGCGGTGAATCGCAGCTCTGATGCACTGGGTGCTCCCTCTGCCTTAGAGTGTCCTCACAGACCAGAAGCATTAGCATTGCGAGCACTCTGTCTGTCTGCCTGTCTGCCTCTGACGCTCTCTCTCTTGCTCTGTCCTGATCAGTGAAAATGATTTCAAATTTAGCTGTTTAGAGAGATTTAGTGATTCACAAGAATGTATCTTTGATGTGAACAAGTTTTCAGAATAGTCTAATGAATTTATTTTGCTTAGTTTTTTTTTTTCTGACAAATGGACAAGGGGCTATATATCATCTAAATAGCGCTAAAGGAGCTCTTTCCAATTTACATGAAATAACGGTTTATGCTACAACTTAAGTGGCTTTTTGTGGTCTAGTGTGTCTTTAATAAATGTCATATTACATCCAATGAAAGGTGGGGTGTGTTTTTTTTTCCTTTTGGTTTTCCTGCCATAGCCGCAGTGCTGGGGGAAGGCTACCCCAGGCTTTGTGCTCTGAGCTTGCTCCCAGCAGTGCTGAAGGATCATGCAGTGCTGGAACTAGGACCCAGACCGCCTCCATGCAAAGTGTATGCTTAGTCCATTGGGCTCTCCACAGCACAAAACAGTATTTCCTTCTGTTTGGTTTCTGGGCCACAGCCGGCAGGCATTCGGGGATTACTCCTGGCGGAATGTAGTGCTTAGAATTGAATAGAGTGCTTGGATCAAGCAGGAGTTGATTGGTGCAAAGCAAGTGTCTTACCCATTGCACTATCTCTTTGGCCCCAAAATAGTATTCCTTGAATGAATGAATAAATGAATGAATGAATGAATGAATGAATGAATGAATGATGAGCGTATCTCTGGAGGACTCCACACAGAATCCTGAACTCAATCTCCATGCAAACCTGAGGACCAGTTTCCTCAATGTGTAACCAAGAGACTCTGAAGGGACCTGTGCTCTAGGGGCAACTGCTAGGAAAACTCCCCCTGCAGGACCCCAGGGAACTTGAGTGTGGTGTGTGACCATCCACCAGGCCCTTCTGGTGACCGTGAGTAGAATGGAGAAGGAAAGTCACTGAGTAAGTGTCAGTTCAGCAGTGCTCACTTTCCCTGGCCGTCTTAGTTGAGCGCTGACTAGAAGCCAGGCCGCCGGCACCTCTTGCCCATCAATTTTCCCAGCTGGAATAATAATATTTACTCCACATCTAAGTCGTAGGTCATGGTAGGACTCCTCTCTTGAGGGAATTTGCATTTTTAGGAACTAAAGCTCTTTTTTTTTTTTGTGGTCCATCAGGTGACAATTTGCAGAAGAAAATTCATGCTGGAGTTTGAAAACTCTATTAAGCATAATCCATTTTGATTTTGAGAGCCAAACTAAAAAGAGCGCTTTAATATGCAAACAGGCAGAAAATGCAGCTGACTCCAATCACCCTGGCTTTCATCTTGTTTTCCTCCAAGAGGGACCGCCTCCCGCTTGGGGGAGAGGGGGAAGCGGAGGGGGAGCTGCTCTCTTTTCCTGAGCAAAAAAGGCTCAAAGGCATTTCGTGAGCATCCCGGCAGATTAGGGGGCCAGCGGTCAAGTGGCTGAGTTTAGGAAAGCTTTAGATCTAACATCTGTTCTGTTCTTTTCTGGGCTGACCCCCAAGAAGCAAGGGGAGGAGAGAGAAATGATCAAGAAATAGATCTCCTGGAACACTCAGAAGGTTTTGAAAGAGACCACACAGAAACGAGGTTTCCTGAATTTGTCAGAGCTGCCCAGAGCCTGCAAAGCCGCGGGCACTCTCCAAGCGCTCTGCTCAGGGCCCAGAAGTGCCAAGGCAGATTTCAGGAGCAGCTGCGCCAATTACACTGCCTTCCTTGCTTCCGGGGACCCCTAACTCTGCCTGAAGAACCCCTAGAGCAGCTGAGAGCAAAGGAATTGCTTAGGCAACAGCGCCGCTCCGGGTTAGCTGCGAGACCGCCCCCTGCTCCACTGGGCAGAAGGCAGGGCCAGAGAGCAGGACCCAGCCCAGTTTTCAGCTGGGCCAGGGCTGGGGGCAGTGGAGGGGGGCGGGCAGAGGCGTCTTCCCCACCCTCCCCCCTGCCCCCGATCAGATGCCAACTTTAGGGTAAGGTTGGTATAGGGTTTAGGGATTAGGTTTAGGGATTGGGTTTGATTATGGCCAATCTGGAAAATGAGCATTAGATCAAAGGAAATTGTTCGATTTAGGCCAATTGCTAAATTTTCCATCTTCTTGGATAAGAGTTACTGTAAGAGCTTGGCTGAGATGAAGGGTAGGGGTCGTTGGGTCTGGAACTCTCCATGCACTGAGTGTTCTGCCACCTTCTAACACGATAGTTCTGGACTGTGGCTGGACGTCAGAGTTTTCTGGACGGCTAATAGACTGCTGGTGCCTGAGCTCCACCTCGGGGTTCTTGACTTAAGAGAGAGTCATGCAGATTGTTTGATGTCCAGTCCAGATCAGATCCATTGTTCTAAAAATATTTAAAGGGGGCTGAGTGATAGTACAATGGGTAGGGCATTTACCTTGCATTCGGCCAACCTGGGTTCATCCTGGGTTCAGTTCCTGACATCCCATGTGATTCCTAAGTGCAGAATCAGAAGTAATCCCAGAGCATCACTAGGTGTGGCCAAAAAGCCTAAATAAAGAAAAGGAAATACTTTTTTAAAATTCATTTTAAAAAATTAAAATATATAAAGTGATTTGGGAGGTGATTTGGAAGGTACTCCCATTTCTCAGGAATATGATAATCATGGTGGATCCATATATCCAGCATGTGGAGTTTTGTCACTTTTCAGAGGATCTAATACCCTGTAGAAAGTGGGAGAAGCCCTACACTGTCTTTATGACATGGCCAACCTGGGTTTGATTCCTGTCACCTCTGCATGGTCCCCCAAGCCTGCCAGGAGTAATCTCAGAGCCAGGAGTCAGCCCTGAGCACCGCCAAGAGTGTCCTCACTCCCCCCCCCACCCCCAAATAAATATTTGATGTAAATTTTTTTAATTTATAAAAAGAAAGTGGAAGCCCTAGAAAGCACAATCACTCTGTCCAGTGCAGGGAACCCGATGTTTGGCTGGTTATTCGTTTCCTGGCTCGTGCAGCACCATTATCTGAATCAGGGCATATGGAAGTCATTATTGTTGGCCTTTGTAACTGTTTGGGTCTCCCCGCACTTCAAGAAAAATACTCAGCTAAGGCCAGAGAAATAATATAAAGGTGACAGCACTTACTTTGCATGTGACTGTGGCTACAGCAAAGACAGTGGGTTGAATTCTGGCATCACATATGGTTCCCCAAATTCTGCCCAATTTGGGTGTGGTCATCTCCCCAAAAGGCAGAAAAGAAAAATTCTCCCTAAAGCCACACGACTCAGTCTTGCAATCATTGCACTAGAATGTGGATTCCATGGGCCCAACGCCTTTGACCTTTTTTCTTTTCTGTTGAGTCCCTGCATCTAAATTGCCCTTGACATAAACACTCAGTATTTGTTGGATCAATGAGTGACGAGCTAAGAATGGATTATAATGTGTGTTGTTGGAAGTGGGGGGGGCACGCACTGGCAGAATCCCTTTCCCCTCTGTTTCGCCCCTCTGCACTCTCTGCTTGGTAAAGGAGGCTCTGCCCAGCATTTAGGCTCACCAGTCCAGGGGAAAATCTTAGTCACTCCTAGAAGTCATACGGTCACATTCCAACAGGCCTTCAATCACATTCTCCTTTTTTTTTTCTTCCTTTTTTGGGTCACACCCAGCAATGCACAAGGGTTACTCCTGGCTCTGCACTCAGGAATTACTCCTGGCAGTGCTTGGGGGACCATATGGGATGCTGGGAATTGAACCTAGGTCGACTGAGTTTAAGGCAAACACCCTCCCCACTGTGCTATCACTCCAGCCCCAATCACATTCTCCTTAATCAATCCATTCAAAACCTTGGTGTGTATGTGTGTGTGTGTGTGTGTGTGTGTTTCTGTTTAAATCACCAAATTTTGTATTTATCAGCATTTTTTTCACATCGACCCTTCAACTGACTATAACTGAACAAGGTTTAGCCAACACTTTTTTCTCCATCCTTCACATCAGTCTTCTTTTGCTAAGAAGCACTAGACTGCTCTTTAGCTCTATGCTTGGAGAAGTTTTTACTAAAAAATTACCCACAGAAGGCACAGAAATGGGGAAAAAAAATAGTGACACCTGGAGAGATTGTACAGTGGGTAAGGTGCTTGCCAAGCTTGCATGTGGCCAACCTGGGTTTGATCTTGGCCCCCCATAAGGTCCCCTGAGCTCGGCCAGGAGTGATCCTTGAGTGCAGAGCCAGGAATAAACTCTGAGCATCACTAGGTGTGGTCCAAAAACAAAACAAAGCCCAAAAAAGTGGCAGTAAGTAGACTGCTAGTGGGATGTCTCGGGCCCTATACAGCCTTCGCTGAGAAATGTGAGTCAGATCATCACTCTGCGTGTCAGAAAACCATTTTATTTGAGAGTCAGAGATTTTTGCATAAATCCAGACTCTGTGAGAGGTGAATAACAGGGACGAACTGAGCCGGACATGGCGAGGAGGCCAGACCGAGCCCTGGAGAGTGGCCCCCAGGGCCGAGGGACAGCCCCTGGCGTGTGATGCTTCCTCTGCGGCCCCAGAGGATGTGACTGTCTTCTCGGTGACACATCGTGGAGTCTGGGTTGCGAACACGCCCTGCTCCTGTGCCAGTGGTGCCAGGTGGCCCTGGGAGGAGCCTCTGGCCTGGACCCCAGCTCGCACGCAGGGCTGCTGTGAGCTGCCTCCGCAGGCGTCGGCGGGATGCGTGGGTCTCACTGCAGTTTCCCAGGGGCACAGGCAGGGCCCTCGTCCCTCCGGCCTTCCCACCATCCAGTCCCCAGGGTGTTGCTCTCCCTGCACAGGCCCTGACCTCGCCTCACATGTCTCTCCCAGGCCTGCTCCTCAGTTCTGCCCCGTCCGGCCTCCCCCCTGCAAGCACACCTAGCACTTAACTCAGGAATGAAGGCTGCCTGGACCCTCGTGTCGTTAGAAATGGAAATTCGCAGTGATTCCCTGTCACTGGTTCACTTGGTTTGTTCCTTTCCTCTCCGTTTTCTTGTTGGCAATGACCAAGTTTCTTCCCCTCTCAGCTGTGGTCCTTACTGGGGGACCCACGCACTGAGGTGCTTGGACAAACCAGACTGTGTGCCTGAAATCAGACGGCAGGACTGGGCTCAAACTCAAGCTGATAAGGCCTCCAGCTTATGAGGCAGATGCTTTGAGCACAAAGACAGGCCCTGGGCTGTTTAGTGTCTGTGTTTGTAAATACTGTGTGAGGTGCCATAATAAGGACATTTACAGCGACGAGAAAATGTTCCCCTTGTCTACAAAACTAAGGTCCACCTAATGATTTGTGACGGGTGGGAAAGTAGAAGCAGCTATTAGACCAGACTAAACAGTTCCTAATAAGTCAATAAAAATGTGTAGGAGCAGAAAAGCATACGCATATTTACATATACATGCCTCACTTTTTAAATTTTTAATCAAAAACGAAACCATCTACATCTGTGGCATTATAATTTAATTGCAAACTATAGGAGTTTATAAATTATGTAACTATGGCTAGATGCGTGGTGGATAAATGAATCATTATTAGTTTGCCCAAAGTGAAGATCTGAAGTAGACAAGTGAATTTTATTTTTTGTTGACTCAAATCGATCTAAGGAGAGAATGTTGATCCCAAAGAGACTTCAAAGACACTAAGTGCTAAGAAGCAATATACAAGTGCTTTTCACTCATTTCTGAACCAGTGTGTAAAACCAAGTAGATGCAATGGCCTTTTGGGATTTTGATACATTCTTTTGTATTTAGTGACCCACTTGTCAGGTGTTTCGCATTCTACATTCTAGGATTCTAGTTTAAATTCTAAAACTAGGGCCAGAAAAAAAGGAGAAAAAAAGATTTAAAAAAAAGAAAAAAAAAACAAATAAAGCTAGGACCAGAGAGATAGTACAGTGGGTAGGGTGTTTGCCTTGCATGTAGCCAACCTGAGTTTGACATCTGGCCTTCCATATGGTCCCCAAGGAGCCCTACCAGGAGTGATTCCTGAGTGCAGAGCCAGGAGTAACCCCTGATCATCTCCAGGTGTGTCCCAAAAACCAAAAAGAAAATTCTAAAACTAATATCCTTGTTAATGTAATTTTGCTGATATGCATTATCTATGAGTTCTGGAAAGGGAGCTCATTTAATTTCACATTCAACAAAAAATTGTTGTTATTAAGGAAATTTGTAGACTTTACTAAAATCAAAGACAGCATTGTTTTTTATTGTATCTATTCTTTTTTTTTTTTTTTTTTTTTTTTTTTTTTTTTGCTTTTTGGTTCACACCCAGTGATGCTCAGGGGTTATTCCTGGCTTTGCACTCAGGAATTACTCCTGGCAGTGCTTGGGGGAACCAAATGGGACGCCGGGGATCGAATCCAGGTCAGCCGTGTGCAAGGCAAATGCCCTACCCGCTGTGCTATCGCTCCGGCCCCAATATCTATTCTACTTTATTTTATTTTCATGTTTTTCCTGTGCATATATTTTGATTGTATTATTCACATATATATATATATCTGCTTTTGGAGTCACACCTGGCAATAGCACAGGGGTTACTCCTGGCTTTGCACTCAGGAATTACTCCTGGCGGTGCTCAGGGGACCATATGGGATGCTGGGAATCGAACCCGGGTCGGCCGCATGCAAGGCAAACGCCTACCCCCTGTGCTATTGCTCCAGCCCCTATCCATATATTTTTACATCTTCTCTTTCATTCATATCTATTTTTTCCTGTATTTTAAACATTTTCTAAATATAATTTATAATGTTGCATAGCGGACTGGAGCGATAGCACAGCAGGTAGGGCTTTTGCCTTGCAAGCGGCCCACCTGGGTTCAATTCCTCCATCTCTTTTGGAGAGGCCAGCAAGCTACCAAGAGCATCCCGCCCACATGGCAGAGCCTGGCAAGCTATCCATGGCATATTTGATATGCCAGAAACAGTAACAATAAGTCTCACAACGAAGACGTTACTGGTGCCTGCTCAAGCAAATCAATGAACAATGGGAGGAGAGTGCTACAGTGCTACAATGTTGCATAGTCATTTGAATGAAGCATAATTTATTCCAGTCTTTCTCTCTTATAAATGATCTCTTAATTCATACATCTTTGGGCAAAAGTACCGCCTTCATTTTGATGGGGGTCTTTAGGTTCCCATCTGACAGTGCTTGAGGGGCTATTACTGCCTTTATGGTCAGAGGTCACCCCTGATAGTACTCAAGGACCTATGTGGTGCCAGGAATCAAGCGGAGATCCGACTGGCAACCTCAGCCACCTACAAGCACCACCCCCCCGCAACACACACACCATACTATCCCTCCAGCTCAGTCTGCGTTATTTCTTTAGAAGAGATCCCAAATGGGAGTTATTAATTCCAGGGTGTGAGCAGTTGGGGGGCCAGGGATGTGTGTCTGTGGTGAAGATCCTGCCCTGTGTGTGTGAGATTTCCCTTCTGACCACAGCACTCCCATGCATCGCAGAGTGTCCTCATACAAGCACTGCTGGTACGATCTGGAGCTCCAAACCAAGCACATGCAAGCACCACAGCTAAGTGTACAACCCGCCTCCCTGACACAATCCCAGCAACAAAGGGGAGGAGGATTGGATACGGACTGACATTAACGATTCCAGTTCAGGAGTCAGTCTCTTCTAAGTCGTGTAGACACATTTTCCCATTAAAAAGTAAAAGCCCAAAGGCAAAGTGAACCCATCTGCAGTAGAGATTACTTTTTAATTATCTTCAGACTTGAATGGTGTTTGCCACTGTCCCTCTTCAGTGGCATAGAGACTATTGAGAATAGAGTCTTCAAGCCCAGTTCCTATTTATGAAATTTGTAAGGACTGGCAAAAACGTTATCCCAAGAGCCCTATCAATTATCTAGTTGGCATCAAAGATTGCCAGGCATCTGGAGTTCCTTGTTTAAACCAGTGCGACACTTCCAAGAACAGAAAGGCTGTCGGTTAGCAGTGATGCTTCCCTTGTGTTTAAAGTCCCGTCGGCCAATCATATGTTTCAGAAGAGGGCATGGAAAGTGTGCCTGCATACATCATTGAACTGGGGCTCGTATCAAACAGATGCGTCCATGCTGGGGTGGCTTGAAAATGTCTATTGTAGGGAGCTGTCTGTCGTCCGACATGAGAGGCAGCACAGGGATTAAGGCTCTTCCCTCTCACACAGCCGGTCCTGTTTGATCCCTGACATGTGGGTCCCCAACCACTACCAGGAGTGACCCTTATGCATAGAGCCAGAAATAAACTCTGATCAACTCCAAGGGGGACACCTCCCCCCAAGAAAAAAGAAAAGAAAAAGTGTCTCTTTCTTGCTAGGGAGATGACTCAGAAGGTCCAGAGCACATGCTTTGTATGTGAGAGTCCTGGGTTCAATCCCTGGCACCAATAGATCCCCGAAACTGAGTAGCCGCAAGCACTACAAGTGTGACCCAAGAGAGAGCCAAAAAAGAAACACAAAAGTGCATTGGAGAAGGCTGGGGCGATAGCACAGCGTGTAGGGTGTTTGCCTTGCACATGGCCGACCCGGGTTCAATCCCCGGCACCCCATATGGTCCCCCAGGCACCGTCAGGAGTAATTCCTGAGTGCAGAGCCAGGAGTAACTCCTGTGCATCGCTAGGTGTGACCCAAAAAAGAAAAAAAAAGTGCATTGAAATGGCAGCCACCTACAGGAGATGTGCGTGTTTGGAAATCTGACAGTTTAATCTTCAGTATTTTCCACTAAAAAAAGGGGGGGGCTGTATAATGATTCTATGCGACTACAGTGAAATACACATATTGTTGATTCTCAGTTTCTCTTTGAATGAGAACTCCGTGATACCTGCTGAGATTTCATGCTTCGTCTCACTTTGGGAGATGAGACTCTTCGCCCAGGGAGAACCCAGTTTCATTTACTGAAACTGTGAGCGAATCTGCTGCAACATTTCACTGCATGTGTCCTTGGAGCTCTCCCTGGTCCTTCAACAGATTGGCAAGGCCTGTTTTTCTTTCCCCTAAACCCTTCCATCTCCAGCACATTCCACAGCAGTGCTCCTTTGTTGGCAGTTTTTCTGTCAATACAGTAACACAAAGTGATGAAATATATTATAAAGCAGAGACGCCCCATGTGCTCCTTCTGGGAGGCTTTCCCTACCCTTGACAGAGAGTTAGGCATCCTAACAACGTCTCAGAGCACAGAACACAGTCAGCTGAGGACTTTCACACACGTGCATGTACAGGTCACCCTCCTGTTCCACAGGAGAACCTCTTGTGTGATTCTTCAGTGTGGCCTCACATTATAAACTAGGCGGCCAGGCTTAAGCATAGAGGATGCCCGCACAGAACCCTAAGTCAGGGCATTGGTGTGACCTGGCACACCTAGATGAGCCCACATGGAAAGTTGCGGGAAGCTAACACTGAGTCTTAGGACTTGTTAAACATAAAGAGGCTTCATTTATTAGGAATTGTTTCTTTTTCTTTCTTTGATTTTTTTATATTAGCTTTTTTTTTATATTAGCTTTAATGTTATTTGTCCCATCCCTTCACCCTGAAGGATTTTTTTTTTTTTTTTTGCTTCTTGGGCCACACCCAGTGATGCTCAGGGGTTAGTCCTGGCTCTGCACTCAAGAGTTACTCCTAGCGGTGCTGGGGGGAGCATATGGAATGCCGGGCATCGAACCTGGGTTGGCCACGTGCAAGGCAAACACCCTACCCACTGTACTATCGCTTTAGCCCCTGAAGGATTTCTTGATTTGTAGGTTCAGTGCTCACTCCTAAACATCTGTCTCCATTAAGGCACACCCGTCTCAGAAACTTTTGGGAAGCAATCAGAAACTGACCCTTTAGGCCCAGGGCAAAGAGAGATGGAACATTTGTAGGCGGACATTTTAATAAATCAGGAACCTACAGGCTGTTCTTTGGTTTTAATTTTTTATGTGAGGCACCATGATTTACAAACTCATGAGAGGATTTCTCCGGGTTCCATGTATGTAGTATTCCAGAGTTCACTCCCCGCCACCCTCGTCTCTGGTCCCCTCCCAGCCACCCGCACCCCTGGTAAGCCCATTTCTGTACACCCGTGCTCAGGCTCTGTGGCCTTTGACCGTTGACCGTTGACTTGTCCTCGGTGGCCACAGCTGAGTTGTTTTCTGCCCCCCCCCAACTGCCCTCATCTAATCTTTAAAAGTTTTTATAGAGGCCATGACTGGCCATGACTGCGCCCAGACAGTCTCCACGCATTGCTAACTCGGGGCTGTACCCTTGGCAGCTTCTGGAAATGCACATTCCAAGGGGAGGGGGTGAGGCTCCACTAATTGTCCCCAGGGGGCCCTCTCATGGGTCAGCAGTCGGTCACATTCTCCCCCCCAAAGCCTCCTTCTTAAATGCTCTGTATTATGCATGTTACATTTCCAGAATCTTGACTTTCTCCGGTTATTCCTAATGCATGGAAACGCCTTTGTTTGTTAAGCCATATACGTGTTTTTGAAGAAATAGAGCCAGAACAAACAGCTGAAGCTGCTGCTTTAGTCAATTAAAGTCACTTTCTTTCCTGGTTCTGGCAATGGTACTTGTCTAATGTAGCATGAAAAAAAAAATTATTCCACAAGTACCCACAATTAACTCGGTTGATTCAGGTGCTCCAATTTCCAGTTTCCAAAGCAAAACCCAGTACCTGGGTCTGTTGGCTTTGCTCAGTGAAATAATTACCATGTCTTTCCATTTATGGTGAAAGTGGCAAATAAGTTTTAAAAGGTAATCAGACATAACACTGCTTTTACTTGTTGCCGGAAAAAGAAGAAAAAGGAAAGGAAAATAAAAGGAAGAAAGAGGAAGAGAGGAAGAAAGAAAGAGAGGGAAAGATAAAAAGAAAGAAAAGAAAAAAGCTTTTTAATCACTAAGGAACGTAACTTTGGGAAGAACAGGTTAAGTTTCGGCTTGAAAGCTGTTGAGCGCTGGAGAGATTTGGTTCTGTGTGCATGCAGGCTTGCTCACGTATGAGTGTTTCATCCCTGTGGAATGCGCATGAGACCGCCTGAGAAGCCCTTGAAATGAAGAGGGGGTGTTGCACAGACTCCAAAGCAGAACTACAGATGCTGCCAAGGAAGCCAGGAGATAGTGGACACACATTTATCTCACATTCAAGAAATTCTTAGGCAAAGAGATACAAGAATGTTTCTCAGTCATTTTCAGGTGGGAGGGGGTTAGTTTTGTTGTGTTTGAAGAGAGGCATGGATCACTCCTGGTATTTGTTCAAGGGACCATATGGGATGCCAGGGATAGAACCAGGATTAGGGGCACACCAGACAAGTGCCTTATTCCTGTACAATCCTGCCTGCTCATGAGTCAATATTTTATGGGGGGTTGGTTTTGTTTGTTTGTTTACTTGGGGGGAGGCAGGGGGGCAAACCCAAAAAGCCACAACCCAGCAGTGCTGGATCTACACCCAGGAATTATTCCTGGCAGTGCTTGGAGGACCATATGGAGTGATGAGGATCGAACCCTGCTTGGCCGCATGCAAGGCAAGTGCCCTGCCCGCTGGACTGTCACTCGGGCCCCAGATCAGTCTTTTATTTGCAAATACTTCTTAGCATGTGAGAGCTTTCTGGGTGTGAAATTGCTACCCAGGAACCGTTTCACCAAGCTACAGAGGAACCCTGGGCCCTGGAGTAAAGGAAAACACAGATTGTAGTCAAGAGCAGCAGCTGCGGTATCAGAAACAAGTGTGTTCAACTGTGAGTTATAATAAACCTGGCCATAGTGGCTCAGGGGGTTCCTGGCTTGGAGGAGGGGGACGGCGGGAGCAGGCAGCTCCAGGTTGTTCCAGCACTGTGGTGGCAACAAGGACCCAGGATCCTTCTTTGTGCTCTGTCATCTTTTGTCTTTACGCTCAGTGGAGAAAAGTCTGCAAACTCCAACCACTTAGACCAACTTTAGAGTAGTTAGAAGGAACGGCGACGTGTGGAGAGGTGAGGGGAATGAAGAGGTGGGCTTGACAGACAGTAGTGAGGGTCTTGGTCGTTTCAGTGCAAGGTGCAGTGACTGTAATCAAACCTGTAGGGACCGAAGGGATAGAACAGCGAGTAGGGCATTTGCCTTGCACATGGCCAACCTGGGTTCAATCCCTGGCTTTCCATATGGTCCCCCAAGTTCTGCCAGGAGTAATTTCAGAGTGCAGAGCCAGGAATGACCCCTGAGCATCACTGGGTGTAACCTGAATGAAACAAAAAAAAGAAAAAGAAAAAAACACCTGTGAAGGTCAACACTGTTGGAAGCATGTAATCTGGACTGTGATCATTAATTTAAGAATTAGAGTTTTGAGCTGGAGAAGGGCTGGAAGGGTGTTGCCTTGCATGCAGCAGACCCAGGTTCAATCTCCATCACCACATATGATCCCCTAAGTACTGCCAGAGTAGTCCATGAACACAGAACCAGAAGTAAGCCCTGAACACCACAAGGTGTGACAAAGAAAGAGAGAGAGAGAGTTAAAAAAACAAATGAACAGAGGCAATGCCAATCATGCATCCCTTTTTATCAGATGAACAAATGTTTTCCAAAGTTCTCCTCCAAGCAAGCACCTGCTAATTCCATATGCCAGATATTGGTCTCTTGCTCCCTCTAGCCAGTAAGAAATAGAAGGAGGAGGGTGGAGATGAAGGCAGACTCGGCCTACCGACAGGAGAGTGTGGGGGGGGGGGGCCCAAGTAATTCATTCCATGCAATATAGTTTAGCTCTAATATTGATGAGAGGAACAGAATCCCAGCCCACACAGAACTAAAAGGCATTACTGGAGGCCCTGCTTCGGTTATTCTTGTTAACTCAGTGTCACGGTTTCCAAAGAACTTAGCGCTGACATTAAGTAAGACTTACTGTGTCTCCCCTGACTAAACAGTATTATCTCTTTCCTTTTGCATTTCAAGGGATCAAGAATGTGGCTCAGCCACAGAGCACTTGCCTTGCCTGTGTGAGACCCCTGGGTTCAAACTGCAGCCCTGTCCCCTTGCCAAAAATAAAAATTGTTTTGTATTCCTGAAACAGTGACTGAAGACAAACTTACAGAGAAACTAAAAGTTTAGTGTTTCAGGACCTGCAGTTTCAAACTTTACTTGAGCCGTAACCAATCTCCTTCGAAAGCCAGATGATAAATAGATCATGAGAAATGAAGAGCTTTGTAGGAAAATGTTATTCCAAAATTCAGTTAGAAGAAATCCTGTCTATAAGGTGCCATGATCTTCACAAGACTATCCTGAAATGACATTTCAGCCTTAACAGAAATGATGGCTAATGGGGCTGGAGAGATAGCACAGTGGGTAGGGCGTTTGCCTTGCACGTGGCCGACCCGGGTTCAAATCCCAGCATCCCATATGGTCCCCTGAGCACGGCCAGGGGTAATTCCTGAGTGCAGAGCCAGGAGTAACCCCTGTGCATCGCCAGGTGTGACCCAAAAAGCAAAAAAAAAAAAAAAAAAGAAATGATGGCTAATGGATTTAACAGTTTCTACCTAATTGGCCTTAATATATGGAAGGAGATTATATGAATATATGGGAGGAGATCAAATTAATTTTAATACCATGTCAAGAGTTTTTAATTATTTGTATGCATGTAGGTGCTGTAAAAAATGTTTAGAAAACAACGACTAGAGAAATAGTACGGGGGGCAGGGCACTAGCCTTGCAGGCAACCATGGGGTTTGATGCCCAACACCCTATATCGATCCCCCGAGCCCTGCCAGGACTGATCCCTGAGCACAGAGCCAGGAGCAAGCTCTGACTACAGCAGTATGACCCCCAAAAAAAGCAAAGGAAATTTATTTTAAAATGATCCCAAATTCAATTACATGATGCCATGTCGTGTTGTGACCCACAGTTTTAAAAGGCTAGGATTTATACCTATAATAGTGTTTTAAAAAATTAAAGCTAAAGTTGCAAGAGTCAGAATCCTGACTCTTGACTACATGAATGGCTGTGAGTGCATTAATCTTAGGGCCTTTCCAGTTTCCCGTTAGAAGACGAAGCTGGCAGGGCTTGTATTAAAGGGTTATAGTTATGTGAGAGAAATGAGGTAATGGATTTGAAAGCTTATGTAACTGTAAACCCCTGTACAAATGCAAGATTTTATTCCTTTTGATTTCACCGATTACTATAGCGGCAACTCTCCAATATGGCCAATTAGTTAACTGCCTTGTGTACACCTGTGTCAAATATTTGCTTTAATAGGCCACCCATGTACCAGTGGGCTACCCTCTTCCTTTCAAATCACTATCAGCCAAGTGGCACCCAGGGACGACTTCTGTGATAATGCTAGTGTGAACCAAGCATAATTAGTAAGGAGGATCACCACCACAAATCCATACGCAGCGAAATATAAGGGCTTTAAAATGAGCATCCGCTGGAACTAGGCTGTTGCTCTCCTGCCCTTCATTAGTCGGATCATCAAGAGTTGGCAATATTCTCCCACCTCGAAGCCCATGTTACATATTAACCTGGAAGGGGATTCATCCAGGTAACAATGGCAACTTTTATGTGAACCATCAATCACTTTAATGAGTACAAGGGAACATTCTATCACCCTGCCAAAAGATACAGGAATTAACAACGACTCATTCATCAGCTCAGTATGAGTGCTCATGTGTGGCAGATGCCGTCCAGGTGCTATGAGCATAGGAGACAGACTCCTGTTTAATCACGGGACTATGGGAGCAGTAACATGGGTTGATCATAATTTGCTCCCCTCATGAACAGAGAGGGTGGTTTCTCCAGCTTCAAGGAGGGAGGAAGAGGGTGCAGTGGATGGAGCTAGAGTTTCAGTTTGCAAGATGCACGTTTTTAAGGTAGATTGCACAGACAGTAGGAAGGTACTTCACACCGAGCTCTAGGATTAAAAATAGGTATAACGGTCAGTTTTATGTTTGTGTATTTTATGACAGTTTTTTTTTCTAAAAAAAGCAGCTTAGAGACCAGAGATAGTACAACGGGTAGGGTGCTTGCCTTGCACATGGCAAACCCAGGTTAGATCCCCAGCACCCCATATGGCCCCCCAAACCAAACAGGAGTGATCCCTGAGTGCAAGGGCAGGAGAAAGCCCTGAGCACGATAGGTGTGGTCCAGAAACGTATTAAATGGTCAGTATAAACCTACAACGAAGAGTCTCTTGCCTGCACACCTGGCTGTCTTCCCCGGGGCCCCTAGTAGGGGATGGGCTCCAGCTTCCCTCCCCACCCCGAGCAGAGCTCCCGGTGGCCGAAGACCACCGGAACCTAGCTACAGTCATGCTTAAGGCCCCTCTCCACATGTTCGGACAGGCCTCATGCATGAAGGTACCAAGCAGAGGAACCCAGGTGTGTGTAATCCCATCAATGGCCAACATCCAGAGACTTTAAAGCAAGCTCCCAGAAGCGATATCTTGTAGCCTACTTCTCCCTCTGGGAGAAACTGGCAAGCTTCTGAGAGTTTCCTGCCCACATGGGACAACCTTGCAAGCTTCCCATGGTGTATTCATATGCTAAAGCCAGTAGCAAGCTGGATCTCATTCCCCTGACCCTGAAAGAGCCTCCAGTGTGACAAGAGACATCATTGGGAGGGCCTAGTGGAGAGAGGCTTCTAAAATCTCAGGGATAGGACGAATGGAGAGGTTACTGAGCCCATTGGAGAAATCGACGCTCAACGGGATTTTGTGATTTTCGTGATAAACCTACAACATATGCAAACACAATAGATACTATTTACCATATCTGATGGGCCACCATTCCCTTGAATCTCAAAATCTAAGTGGATTGAAACACATCATCTAGCCCCTAAGATCTGCCTAACGTCATAAGTTTTGTGGAAGGAAGTGGAGGGAAAGAATGACTTGGTGAGAGACCCAGCAATGAGCAAATGCTCACAAATATAGGCAAGAAGGGATCAAGGGGAAGTGTGGGACACCTAGTCAATTAGTAAGGTGAAGAGGGACACGGGAGAAGAATCTAAAGGACTGAAGCAGTCTGGACCCATGAACCCCCAAAATTCTGCACCCTGGGTCAAAAACATAGTGTAGAAGGGAGCAATGCTTTCTCTGCACGCAGCCAAGCCTGGATGGGTCCCTAGCACCACTGGGTCCCCCAGACATCACCAGGAGTGTACTGAGCACAGAGCCAGGAGTAGCCCCTGAGCTCTTCCAAGTGTACTTTAACATGCCCCCCAAAAAAGGTGCCCCCCCAAGCTAGAGAAAGAGTTCAAGTAGTAGAACACACATCCTACAAAAATGAGACCCTGGGTTTGAGCACCAAGATAGATCATCTGGGCCCCTAAACACCCTCGGCTATGGCCTTCCAGTAGCAGCAAACCAAAGCAGAAGCTTCTGTCCCCCCAGAGCCCCTCCCAGGAAACGGCCCTTCACCACCGAGGAGAAACTTCTAGTGGATAAAACTGAGCAGGGAAAGGGGGTAGGGGTGTCTTTGTTTGGGGACCACACCCAGCAGTGCCAGTGCTCAGGGGCTGCTCCTGGATTTGTGCTGGGCATTCAAGAGAACCTCAGGAGACCAGGTGATCTGGGCGCTGAGCCCAGGCCTGCTCCAGACCATTGGGCGCTCTCTGGCCATCAGAGAGATTGTTTCTCAGAAATACTCCAGCAGGGGCCAGAGTGACAGCACAGCAGGTAGGGCGGGCATTTGCCTTGCACACGGCCAACCCGGGTTCAATTCCTGACATGTCACATGGCCCCCCGAGCACCACCAGGAGTAGTTCCTGAGTGCAAAGCCAGGAGTAACCCCTGAGCATTGCTTGGTGTGATCCTCCCAGAAAAAGAAAAAAATATATAGAAATAGTCCAGCAGATCTTCCGCAGGTCACCTCACCCAGAGTGGGCTCACTCACCCGCTCACTCATCTGGCCTGAGCCAGGAACAAGTGGCAACGATTAGCTGAGGTCAGTCTGAACGTCCTTGCTCATGAGAGACTTACGATTCAAAGACAAGTTGGGTTTCCCTCAGGAAGAAGGGGTCTGCCTGCTGGGGGATGGGAATCATTAACATTTGCACCAGCTTGTGATCTCATTTGCTGTCTGCCTAATTATATTGTGGCTGTCTTCAAATGTGGCATTCACAGTAAATCCAGGGAATTTTCCTGCTAATTGCAACCGGTAGCCATGTGATCACACATTCAAAATGAGTTTGCAAGGCTGATAAGTGGAGTGATGTTTGAGTCCCTTTTCTCCTGGATAAATTTAGATGCATGAGCTAATGCCATATATTAATTTAAATTGGTTTACTGATACTTATTTTTATCATTGATATCTCTAAATTGGTATATATATCAATTAATATAATGAATTCTGGTGGGTTAATAGAATGAATAAATTGTGTCCCCATATTGGCAAGGATCTGGGTCAAACTTGGGGTATAGAGGCCACCTCCCTCCGTCAGCCACCCTGGATGTCTGTTCCCCCTCCTCTTCAGGTCCCCCTCCCCGCATGTGAAAGGACAGGAATGGTTCCTTAATTCCCTTCCCACCCCACCACCCTTCTCTGCCCTTATTTTTTCACTTCTGCAACTTGAACTAGGTGTTTATGGAATGAAGGCGAATATGGGGTAAATAAGTTATGATCTTAGAGTAATATAATAAGTAATCACTAATTTAAGGCCTGTGATATAATTTTGTTGCCTAGGGTAAGTTGCGAGAAGCACCTAGATCTCTTTTCCAGTGATTTTCTCAGGAAGCAACTCAGCACCAACTACATAAACACTTTTTTTAAATGTCCAATTAAAAACAAAAGCAGGGGAGGGAAACGGGACGTGGAAATCGTAGTGTGCAAGTCAGCATCTCTTTAAAGTTAAATGAAAACAGCACAACATGTAGCTCTGAGGAGCCAGGCACACGGTATTTGGATAAACATCTCCTGAAAGTTCAGGAAACCTAATTTTATATAAAAACAAGCACAGAAAATATTTAAGGTCAGTATATGTCACACACACCAAAAAAAATCACATTAAAGATGGACAAGTCAGGCCAGAGAGATAGTACAGCTGGTAGGGCGCTTTCTTTGAATGCAGCTGACCTGGGTTCACCCCATCTGGTCCCCAGAGCCCTCCAGGAGTGATTTCTGAGTGCAGAATCAGGAATAACCCCTGAGCAACACTGATGTGGCCCAACCCCAATCCAAATTTTAATTCATTTTAAGATTGCCTTGAATGACTCTCAAGTAATATTTTAGTTCCCTGTTACTTGCCCTGCCTGTTTTCGTATATTATCCACTCTTAAGAGCTTTCAGACACGAAACTCCAAAGTACCAGAAGGGTTTTCTCAGAACACAACTGAAGACCCACACTAATCTAGAAAGGAAAATTCCAGGGTTCTTTGCAAAGTCGGGTCAATACTCAGAAAAGTCTCTCTGATTGTGACTTATGCCCTTTGAGCTGAAATTGAGGCCTCCTTCCTCCACTTTCGATATTCAAGACATCTAATCCCCAAAACCTATTCTTGACCTCAAAAGGTTGACTTCAACCTTCCCAATTTAGAGATTGAAAAACTGAGGACTATGCATTGTGTGACCTGCATAAAGTAGCAAACTGGCACCAAATCCACAGAGATTTTGTTCCCTCATCAGATCCCTCCCTGACACACCAGTATCCCATCTGCTGGTCCCACAGTCTTTTTCATCCTCTGATACAGGGTCTTTTAGATAACTGTTATTTATATAATACCCAATTTATAACTATCAAAGCCTTCCTAGGCATCAGAGGCCCAGGAAGACAATGTCGTTTGCCTTCCAACTCCAAAACTGGAATGTTTCATGTCCTGGAGAGAGAGAGTTCAACAGGCTGGAGCACAAGCTTTGTATGTGGGACCCTTTGGCACCACGTGGTCCCCAGTCACCACCTGGAGCAACCCTTGAGCACAGAGCTGAGAGTAGTCCCCAAGCACTGCTAGATGTCACTCAAGTAAATAAATAAATAAATAGGAGTGATTGGAAACCAGAACTAAACTCTGAATAGTCTCTATTTTCACTCTTCCATCTCAGGTTCTAGGCTTGATCCCAGAACTTTGTTTCAAAATTAGTGCCCCACGGCCAGAGCAATAGTACAGCGGGTAGGGCATTTGCCTTGCACACGGTTGACCCGGGTTCGATCCCCGGCATCCCATATGGTCCCCCAAGAACTGCCAGGAGTAATTCCTGAGTGCAGAGTCAGGAGTAACCCCTGAGCATCGCTGGGTGTGACCCAAAAAGCAAAAGAAAAAAAATTAGTGTCCCACGGGATTAGGAACCGACAGGATTTTTTTCCCCCACTTATTGAGAATGCAGTAACCCTGGCACGGTCAGGAAGCTCAAGTTCTTTTCTCTGTGCTTGGGCTACGTGCGAATCCCTGGGTGGTTTTGGATGCTTCCAGCAGCCAGTGGCCTCTGCACAAGGTTCAGGCATTCCTCCCAGCGACTCAGAGGGTCACCCCACACACCACGAAGGATGTGACTGACAAAGAATGTGACTTCAGAGCCTGCCAGTCCAGACAGCTTTTGATAAACAGTTTAACAGAAGCCAGGAATGTTTTCCTTTCTGAGGAGAAACTATGCAGTTTATGGTGTGAGCGAGAGGGGGGTTTGCGGGGAATAAATCCAAACATCGGCTTCCTCCTATCATAATTCTTAAAGATTTTAGCAGCAGTCATCCTAATGGCCTGACAGGTCTTCATATTTAAAATCTGTAGCCAGATGCCGGGCCCAATAGAAGAAGGATGTCAAAGGAAGGAGTGATAACCAAGCACATTGGAAAACAGACTGGACAATGGCCAGTGGCCCTCATTCCCATGCAGAGGTCAGGAATATTCCAGAAAGCATTCCCCTCCATGCTCACATTACCCCAGAAGGAATCCTCACTTCCTGCATTGACAAAAGGGGGAAGCTTGGCACAGGAAATGGGAGTTGACTTCCGGGACAGGCAAGGTGAGGCAGACAGATGGCATCTCAGCATCCTCAGCCCCCCGAAGGATTTCCAGGAGTCTGAGCTCAGGACAGAGCAGAGACAAAATAGTGGAGAGTCGACACAGAGGCCCACTTAGGGAGGAGAGGGTAGGGCGCTCACCTTAGACACGGCTGACCCAGGTTTGACCCCCAGCACCCCACATGGTCCCCTGAGTCCTGCCAGGAGTGATCCCTCAGGTAGAGTCAGGAGTAAGCTCTAAGCGCTGCCAGGTGTGGCCCCCAAAAATAAAGCAGACAGAAAAAATAAACATAGATACCATTTGGCAGAGCACAGCCAAGCCATTTTTGTGAGCCGCAGTACTTTCATTGGAAGTGCTGATTCCGCTCTGTCTTCGCACACTTTTCCTTCCCCTTGGGCACTTCGTTTATTCCCTCGCCCTTCTTGGATGGGTCTGTGTTAGGGGAAAGTATGACGCAGGTTAGCCTGGCATTCTCTCTGGTCCGTTCTAAATAAAAAGTAAGAAAATAAATGTCACTCACCAAGCTCCTTCTAAAGAAAGCGAGGAAGAAAAATGAGGACGAAAAAGTCTGATGCTAACTTTCCTCAGGCCCTTCGTGTATTTATTTGGATTGCAGATTCTTTCCAAGAAGTTGGCTCAGCTGTTTCAGCCGTGACTCCAGTAGCCAGGAGCCACAGGCCTCTGCAGTTGAGTTCATGCCTCTCCTTGGGATTTTAAGCAAGTGGAGCAGTGATCTCATTTCGAAATCATCTGTATCCCAAACGCAGTTTTAGACGTTTCTTGCTTTTCTGAGGTACTTTATTTTTCCTTTTCCATGGAAATCACATTGGCCCTTCAGTTTGTATATAGGTTTCAGGTGTACCGCATTATACAGCAGCGTCTCTGTGTCTGGTCGCCTTCCTTCACCGCACAGTTAACCCCCGTACTCTTTCACCCGCCCCCATACCCTCCTCTCCTGAGAACGATCACTACTTTGTTCTTAGAGTCTAAATGTTTCATAGTGTTTATTCTTTTTTTATTTTTGGTAGAAATTAAGAGTGGGTGGGGTGGGGGGGTGCTGAGAGGCCGTTTGACTCTGTGCTCCTGAGTAACCCCTGGTGCTGTGAAGGGTCCACACATGGTGCTAAGGATTCGAGCCAGGCTCCGGAGGGTGCAGGGCACGTGCCATACCCACAGTATTATCTCTCTGCTCAGAGTTCCTGGTTGCCCATTCATGAGCCGGAGCATTACATCCTCCTAAGATCCCGGTGAGGTTTACCTGAGAGGAAATCAGACAGGCCGTGTATTGTCCGTACCCGTAGTGCCTGGCACGGATGAGCTCAACAGCTTGTATAAAGGCACTTGGAGTGTTGATGGTAAGGGCATTTTTATTAAATTATTATTTTCATGGTATCTGGCTTTTTGTTAGGGGAGGGGCCCCCCAGTTGGTGTCCAGGAGGCTCCGAGCCTCTCCCGGTCACTCAGGGCAGCAATTCAGTGCCAGAGCCTGAGGATGCAGTGCTGCTCCGGCCCCTGAAGTGCAGGGATGGCCCCTGGCCACCGGCAGTGCCCCAGGGTCTCTAGACGGTAACATCCATCATTGTCCAGAGTTTACTCATAGGTCTGCACTCAGGGATCGTCCGGACAGGACTCAGGGGACCATATGAGATGCTGGGGATTGAACTGGGGTCACATGCAAGTCAAGTGCCCTAACCACTGTACTATTGCTCCTGCCCCATCCGATCAGAGGATCAGAGGATATTGAACTCTCTCTCTCACTTTCTCTCTCTCCTTCTCTCTCTATATATAGATGTGTATATACACATATATGTAATTTGTGTCTCAGTGGGCTGTGAGATAGCACAGTGGTCTTGCAAGCCTAACGCCATGAGTTGGGTCCCCAGGGCTATCACATGTGCTGAGTTATAATCCTCGCAGCTCTGCTGTCAAGACCCCTTGCCACCCCTTCCAGCTACATTGCAGCCAGGGAGTGTGAGAACGACAACTAAAAAAATGTGTCAGGGCCAGACACACAATCCAACAGTAAGGTTGTTTGCTTTGCATGAGACGGACTTGGGTTCTATCCCCAACACCACATGGTCCCTTGAGCATCTCAGGAGTGATCTCTGAGCACAGAGATAGCAATAAACCCCTGAGCAATACCAGGGGTGACTCCCCAGCCAAATAAAAGGAGGGAAGGGTGTGTGAGGGGCCAGGGATATAGCTCAGTGGTAGAGCACTTGCCTTGTAGGTGTGAGGTCCTGGACTTGATTGGGGCATTAAAAAAAAAACAAAACACAAGTGCTAGTATTGCACACTGGAGTGTGACCTGCAGCCCAGATGACAGCCAGAATCTCACACGGCCCCCAGCTAAATGAGAGAGAGAGCCCCATGAGCACGTGTGCAAGCAACACAACTGTGTGGATGCACACCCCAACCCCACAACTACATTGAACTATGTGATCGCCACAACCGTGTGTATATTCAGTGTCCTCCTCCCTGACCCATCACCAAAGCAGCAATGTCCACGGAGGGAAGGGAGTCAGGGCAGGGTTAGAGCTGCATGGAGACATTTCTGGGAAATCCTGCTCCCTTTGCATTCTGTTTACATTTACATTCCTGAAGACAGAGGCTTCTGTACAGAATTGTACTGAAGGCAGCATCCTAGTATTTGTATTGACCTTGGAGTGCTGGGGTAATTATTCTGTCAATTATTTGACTTTTTAAAGTGTGCTTACCTTGAAGAAACTGCCAAGGGAGCACCGTGTTAATGTGTAACACAGAGATAAGGAAGGCACTGCTCTTTTTTTTTTTTAATAGCTGTTCAACTGGAAAACTGAAATGGTTCTATTTGCATCTCATCGCGCCATGTTGAAAGATGAAGGGAGAAAGGGCTCTTTTTACTAATGAAATACAGTGGGATGTGAATTTTACCAACACAAAATGCGGTAAATCATCTGCAATTTGATTTTTTTTAATAAGAATAAAAGGCCATTACAAGAAAAAGGCAGTACCTCGCTTGAAGAAGTGCTGGCACTTAGCAAGAAGACAGTGACGAGGGTGCTCAGAGCTGAACCTAGAAGATGTGTGCTTCTCGGGGACAATCACTCAGCTTGAACAGTCCCTACTAGTGTAGACAACAAGGTCATTTTTCTTACCCGAAGGAGGAAAGCATTCATCCTGGATGCTGGAGAATCTCCAGGGCAGGAAGGAGCGCGCTGCAGGGCACCTTGATTTCAGCCCAGAGAACTCTGCTCTCCACGGCCAGCACAGCCCAGACTACAGCTCCCAGCCCTTTCGGAGTGTGCAGTGGGGCTGGGCCTCTTGAGCCCTGGATGCCTGCTTGGGAACTCTGTGTTGTTAGAGAAACTGCCCCGTCATCGTCTACATGAATTTCTGAAATGCCTACCTGTGACGTGCTTGACTGCTCGGGGACTTCGGTTGTGATTAGAAAGCCCTCCACAGGCCCCGTCTGCTTTAGAAGCAAAGATCAGAGGAACATGGTCACGTCAGAGAGAGAGAGAGAGAGAGAGAGAGAGAGAGAGAGAGAGAGAGAGAGAGAGAGAGGGAGAGAAAGGGAGAGGGAGAGGAAGAGGCAAAGAGAGAGGAAGAGAGAGAGAAAGAGGGAAGAGAGAGGAAGAGAGAGAGAGAGAGAGAGAGAGAGAGAGAGAGAGAGAGAGAGAGAGAGCGGCCAGAGAGATTGTACAGGATTTAAGGCACTTCCCTTGTATATGGTCAACCCAAGTTCTATCCCTGGCACCCTGTATTGTCCATTGAGCGCTGCTCAGGTATGACTCCTGAGCACAAGGCCAGGAGTAAGTCCTGAGCACAGCTCGGCGTGGCTCAAAAACAAAACAAAGCAAATTGAATTAAAAAAATTTTAAAGGAACAATATCTAAATCTACCAGTGAATGCAAAATTATGTCACTGACACATCAGGAGTAAAGGAGCTTTGCGAGCAGAGAGGGAGCTAAATCAATAATTAGAGAGGAAAGTTATGTAATTTGCATCCTGAAAAACTTTGTTGATGACTTTAGAAAAGACTGAAGTTGAGGTCGGAGATAGCTCAGTGGACTGAATCATGTTTTGCATGCAAGAGACCCAGGTTTGATTCCCAGTACCACATGATCCCACAAACACTAGTAGCCTTTGAGGTGTGGCCCCAAGACATTTTTAAAAAAAACTGAAAGTGAACACTGATCTCTTTTTTTTTAATTAATAGTTTATTTTTAATTAGTGAGTCAACATGAGGCTACAGTTACAGATTTATACATTTTTGTGCTCATGTTTCTCCCTTACAAAGTTCGATAACCCATCCCTTTACCAGTGCCCATTCTCCACCACCAGTAAACAAAACATCCCTCCTCCCCTCCCCAGTCCCGTCTCCCCCCACCCCACACTGCCACTATGGCAGGGTATTCCCTTTTGTTCTCTCTCTCTGATTAGGTGTTGTGGTTTGCAATAAAGGTGTTGAGTGGCCATTGTGTTCAGTCTCTAGTCTATATTCGGCCCGCATCATTTTTCCCCCACATGACCTCCAACCACATTTTACTTGGTGTTCCCTTCTCTGAGTTGCCCAGAATGAGAGACCAGCCTCCAAGCCATGGAGACAACCTCCTGGTACTTATTTCTACTATTCTTGGGTGTTAGTCTTATAGTCTATTATTCTATATTCCACAGATGAGTACAATCTTTCTATGTCTGTCTCTCTCTTTCTGACTCATTTCACTAAGCATAATACTTTCCATACTGATCCACTTATATGCAAACGTCATGACCTCATTCTTTCTAACAGCTGCATAGTATTCCATTGTATAGATGTACCAGAGTTTCTTCAACCGATCATCTGTTCTAGGGCACTCGGGTTTTTTCCAGATTCTGGCTATTGTAAACAGTGCTGCGATGAACATATAAGTGCAGATGTCATTTCGACTATACTTTTTGGCGTTTCTGGGATATATTCCCAGCAACACTGATCTCTTAATACCTTTCATTAATTGAAACAAATGTTTTGGTTTGGTTGGTTGGTTGGTTTTGGTAATTTATTTATTTTTCTTTCATTCAGTGTTTAGCATTTTATTTATGTATTTATTTTTATTTTATTTTTATAAAGTTGTTCACAGTAATTTATTACATTTAATATTCCAACACCAATCCCACCACCATTACACCTTCCCGCCACCATTTCTGAATGTTTCCATCCCAACCCCCAAACCCTGTCCCCAAAGCAGGACCTAAATGATTTATTTTGTACTGCTTATTGTACAAATCCACTAAAAATGATCCCAAAAAGTTTCCTTAGAGGAAAGTGTGTGAAGATTGTTGTATTTCATTCTGGGGCATTTTGCCCTTATATAAGAGATTACTAACATATTGTTAAAACTTGAACCCCTTGTGTGCTTATATATATTTTTTTTTCTCCCCAAAATTGGTTGCCTTCTACTTTACAACCCATCAAATGTGGGTGTGCTACTCTTGAGTTATCAATGGTGTAAAGTTTGAGATGCAAAAAAAAAAAAAAAAAGTTTGAGATGTAACATGACCAAGTACTCCAGGAATTATAAAATTTTAAATACAGTTATACAACTGAGGTTAATTTAATTTTTTTTCAACTGGATGGTGACTTTGGGGTCCGGAAGCATCTCTGCAGCATGTTGTCTATATTGCTGTTTTTCCGAGAGCTTTATTTGTGAGTCTCTGGGTCATGGTCATTAATGAGTTTATATGGTGCCAGAGGCAGTTTGTGGGCATGACTGCCAGGCTACTGGAAGTACAGAGAGATGGGGGGAGGTTGCCCATTCCTGACTCTATTGAGCCTGGAGATTTCAGTCACAAGTTCTGCATATCTGGGTTTTTCAGATTCACTCATGGGTGAGGCCTGTGGAGAGCAGCCATGAGCATGGCAGTGATTGAGTTCTAGAGGTTTTTGGTTGCCAGGGCTCTGTTGGGGCTGGGAAGGGACCCTCACCCGCCCCCCTCCGGGTTGCCCCTGATAAGACAGCCTAGTGCAGGGTCCAGAGGCATCTCTGCAGCTGTCGCTCTGTGTTGCTCTCTTCTGAGAGATTTACAAGTGGTTTATTGTATGTTGGTTCATTGATTTAAGGCAAAACTTTAGATTACCTGTTTTAGGTTGTATGGGACAATGTTGGGAAAATTATTCAAAAACCAACTGCCTGGTTTGACTCCCAAGTCTGCCATCTATGAGTTCTGTGACTTTGGGCAAATTACCCAATCTGTACCTCTGTTTTCCCCTCTGTAAAATGGGAGACAACCCAGACTCAGGGGATAATGAGAGAATAAACTCAACACATGCCTGATGGCCACAATGAACAATGAATTGGTATTGCTGCTGTTTCTGTTAATGAGGAGAGGTGGGAGAAAGAATGAGTTGAGGGGGTAGAAAACAGCATGGAACAGGATCATGGAATCTGATGGTGTGGAAAGTGCCAAGAAACCAGACCATTATCTTACCCACTAAACTAAAAAGAATTCAGAAGTGTATTTGAGACTTGAATAGCAAACCAAAAGCCATCAAATACATAAAAGAAAACAAATAGGTTACATGATCTTTGATATGTGTCTTGGTGATGTCTTAGTGGACTCATCTAAACAACAAGAGAAATAAAAGAAAAATATAAACAAATGGGACAATCCCAAACTTAAGATGCTGCCCAGACGAGAGCCATAATTAAAATGGAAAGGCAGTCTGTTAACAAGGTGGAGAGATTCGCAAACCATAGAGCAGACTAGAGTTACTATCCAGAATACATCAACATGGGGCTGGAGCAATAGCACAGTGGGTAGGGCGTTTGCTTTGCATGGAGCAGACCTGGGTTTGATTCCCAGCATCCCATATGATCTCCTGAGCATCACCAGGAGTAATTCCTGAGCACAGAGCCAGGAGCAACCCCTGTGCATTGCCGGGTGTGACCCAAAGCAAAAAAAAAAATCAGAATACATCAACAACTCATAGAAATCAACAACAACACTGCAACCAAAGTCCATAAAATATGGTTTACTATTGTGCTCTTAGTAATTCATTCTAATTAAAATCAAAACTTCTTCCCAACTGTGATGTTCTTTGATATGTTAGACCATGTTTAACAGGCACTTCCTCCCCCCTTCTTCTTCTTTGTTATTATCACTGCTATGTTGTTGTTGTTGTTCTTCTCCTCCTCCTCCTCCTCCTCCTCCTCCTCCTCCTCCTCCTCCTCACTCTGCACTCAGAGGTCAATCCTGGTGGGGTTTGGGGTGCTGGGGATCAAATCCCAGTCAGCCACATGCAAGGCAAGCACCTTATCCTTATCCACTTTACTATTTGTCGAGCCTCTCCATATCTCTTCTTGAAGCTAAAAAGCCACCTCACATGGAAAATATCAGTGTTGGTTCCCAGACCTCACAGCATCCTATAGTGAGTGGGTTGGTTGAACTCTCATCTCTGGAAAGAGACGCAGGGCTTCAGGGCTCCTGAGCCGTGCAGAACTGGCCAGGAAATAGCTCTCACATGGATGCAGACCAGGACCACTGGCCTTGAGTCTCCCAGTGTCACCTGGCACTGTGAAGACAGAGTGAATAGAAGCCAAGGAGAAAAAGCTTCCCCAAATGGCTTCTGAGTAGCCAGCAGGACTGACTTAGGGCCGGAGGGACAGTACAGTGGGTAAGGTCCTTGCCCGCCTGTTGCCCATCCAGGTTCCATCTACAACATCCCATACATTCCCCTGAGCACTGCCAGGAGTGATTCCTGAGTGCAGAGCCAGGAGTAACCCCTGAGGATCCCCACGGGTGGCCCAAACCCCCCCCAAAAAAATCAAAACAATACAGTAGTAAAAGCTTTGTGTCATTGCTTTTATTTACGTTTCAAGCTGAGAATTATTTCTAACAAATAGAAGGCATGGTAGGGAGAGACTTAAAATCCAGTATTAAGCTATTTAAGTGGCTCCTTTATGATCTAACTCCTAAACTGTCCTACTTGGCCACGGCCCTTTGGAGCCCCCAGAAACTATTGGGCTTAATTTGTGCATGTGCCAAATACTCTGTAGCTTTCTCCAGGGCTCTGGTTGAACCCACCTTTTTCCCTTCGAGACACTTGAGTTTTGGAAGGCTGGAGCGATAGCACAGTGGGTAGGGCATTTGCCTTGCACGCGGCTGACCCGGGTTCGATTCCCAGAATCCCATATGGTCCCCCGAGCACCTCCAGGAGTTAATTCCTAAGTTCATGAGCCAGGAGTAACGCCTGTGCATCGCCGGGTATGACCCAAAAGCCAAAAAAAAAAAAACACTTGACACTTGAGTTTTGTTGAAGGCTTGGTTTTGTTTGCTTCACCCAAGCTTAGTGTGTTCTTTGTGGTTTTGTAACCTTTCAGGATCTTATTGGAAAAGCACTTTAATATATTACTTGGCAGGAGACATCCCCTCTGTGCTGGATCACTAGTAAGGGGACTGCCTGTGCCAGGGGGCTGGGCATCCCTCTAACTCAGAAGCTGAGATCATTCCTGCACGGTGGAAGTTTATTTTTAGTGCACTTTGCGAGAATCGGAGGAGCTATGGTATTTCACCACAAAATCAGATCTTATGCCTCCCCCACACCCAAAAAAAGGTGGAGGGTACAGGGAGGGGACCATTATGTGAGATTCTGTATGTGTATATGCTGCTGTTGCTGGTGGGGCGGGGGGGGGGGGGTGAGTGGGGGGAGGGGAGGGACAGACTGTGATTATGTGGTGGGGATGATTATGCAGTGAAATACAGGTACTCTGCATTCGGCAAAATAAAAGTAACACCGATTAAGAAAACAAGGAGGCCTTTTTGACAAAGAAACACATTTCAGCTCATTTTCCCGTGCGATCTCCTGAGACCTTTGAAGATAGCATCATTTTAGGCAAATGGACCAGAGGCTGGTTAAGCAGCTTCACAGCAGATCACAGACGCGCTGCGCTGATCCTAATGAGAAGTGACTTTTCAAAGCCAGGTTCATTTTACCATGAAGAAGTGGAGTCCAGTCTCCTTCGTGGGCTTTTCATTTTTAATTTCGAATTTGCAAACTACCAAATTCCTTCAAAGCGGTGGTGTTGTGCAGGGAAGGCGCTGAGTAATAGGATTGCTTATTTTTAAGTAAGATGCCCTTCAGCAAGGCACTAGGCTTTGAAATGTGATCAGTCAAGGGCCCACCAGGCCGGGATTTCCCCACACGACAGAGTTTCATGTTGAGTTCCGAGCAGAGCTACTGTCTCTCAGACAGAGCAGAGTCTCCCCAGGGCCTCTGGTGCCTTCAGAGCACAGAGCTGTATTGTTTTAACACAGATTATACCTAATGAAGTACAATTTTTCAGTTCCTGAAGCATGACAGTTCTTGGTTGCTGATGCCTCATTTTTTTTTCCCCCTGAGCTGCTTTTTTTTTTCAAGTTTTTTTTAAAAAGAATTGAGCTGTCTGCAAAGGCATTTAGAAGGAGGGCTGTGATTAGCAGGAGATGCCACAGAAATCAGGGGCCACTCTGGGGAAAAAAAAAAAAGAGCTTTCCCCCAACTCCATGAGATAAAAAGCATGTAAGGGAAAAACAAAATGAAAAGACAGTTCCAGCAGAAAGAAATGCAGTTCTTTCGAGTTGGCCTGAATGAGAAATTGAACTCAGATGCAGTCATGGCTCCATTGCTTCTGGGGGAGGGGAGGGGGTGATTGGGCCCCAGAGGGTGGTGTTTGGGAGCCACTCCTGGCTGAACTCAGGGGGCATTCAGAGAGTGAGGGGGAATCCAGCCTACTAGCCTCACACGCAAAGCAGGAGCTCCAGCCCTTTGCACTGTCTTCCTCCGGCTCTCACATCTGGGATTGGCGGGGAACCCCACACCCAGTTGTGCTCAGGGACCATTCCTGGTGATGCTCAAGGGACCATATGCAGTGCTGAGGGTCAAGCAGGTTGGCTACCTGCAAGGCAGGAACCTTATTCCCTGTACCATCTCTCCATCCCCTCCATTCAGTCTTGACAGGGTCTATTTTTTCCCCCTATTAAAGCATCATCTCTTCTCTAAGGGGGTCCAGCATGAAAACTGGGAGTCCACTGGGGCATCTGAATCATCCTGAATCTTACTAGGTCTTCATTCCTGAGTAATCGTCTCTAGAAAAGGTCCCAGCCTGGGTCCCCAGCCTGGAGCACGGGAGATGGCCCCAGGAATGTTTTTGCAGATCATCTCTTGATTTGAAATTCATCGTCAGGAGGCGCCCCTGCCTGATTCCCTGCTTCAGAAGGAAATAGGCCCGCTGGGCGTGAGAGCTCCAGCGAGGCCTCCTAGTGATGGACCCCTTGCTTCTTTCTCCCTCAGAGCTCTTCTGAGTTGAAAGAGGGGCACTAACGTAGCGGACAAAACACGGTGCTTGAGTAGACACGCTCGCCGGAGACTGCAGCAAGAGACACATCCTTTGTCAGTGCCCAGCCGGCATGGCAGGTCCCAGATGCCTCTAGTAAAACCTGGAGCTGAGCTCATGAGCTGCACTTTCTGCCAAAATCGACTCCCCGTGCTCCCCGCTCCTCTAACACAGCTCCTCCCGCCCTCCATTACCATCACTGTGTGCCCATGGCCCTAGCGATCTGCTTCACCCGGGGGTCAGACGTGTTCAGAGCAGCAGAAATCACTGCACATGTGTAGGATGGCGTAGCAGCAGATAGAACTGGTCTTTTTTTTTTTTTTTTTTTTTTTTTTTTGGTTTTGGGGTCACACCTGGCAATGCACAGGGGTTACTCCTGGCTCTGCACTCAGGAATTACTCCTGGCGGTGCTCAGGGGACCATATGGGATGCTGGGATTTGAACCCGGGTCGGCCGCGTGCAAGGCAAACGCCCTACCCGCTATGCTATCACCCCAGCCCAGAACTGGTCTTTTTTAATGAACAACTTTGTTCAGTAAATCATTTACTATATTGGAATGGGCGTTGCACCTTTCAAAACTGCTCCTCGGGGGACCAGAGAGAGAGTCCTGTGGGTCAGGCGCTTGCCTTGCATCCTGCACACCCATCTCATACGGTTCCCCCCAAAGCACCGCCAGGGGTCACTCCTGAGCATAGAACCAGGTATGTGCCCCTGAAACCAAAACTGCTCCCCAAAGTGATTTACCTTTGATTATAGAGGAAGGTACAGAGGCACACCTGTCTTTTCTGCTTGTGACCCCTCCCCCCAAATTGTGAGCTGGCTTGGGTGGTCTTGGAGATCCAGAAGAGAAAGCAAAGGTGTTCTCGTTTATATTCGGGGTCTTGCCTTTGCATGTTTTGTTTGATTCGAGAACAATTCTGTCCTACGTGGGACCAAGACTGAGAACCTCCCAGCATCCCCAGTGTATGCGCCCACCTCATTGCACTGAAGCATGATGCACAGGATTCATTCAGAATCAGCCCTATCCTCTCACAGACTAATCTTTTTAAATGGTTTGCACTTTTTCTCTGTCCCCAAAGGGATTTGTTAAATGTGATTTTCAGCAGAAACCGTGCTTTTTTCCATTTGTTCGCCGTAATGGAAATGCCTAGATAAACAGAATCTGTGCTAATATAATAAGGCAATCAGACTTTTTTTTTTCAAGGTTGGGGAGGAGGATGGGACAGAGGAAACAAAGATAGAGCAAGCTCTGTTGAACATGAAATGACTCTTTCCTTGGCTTTCATTTTATTTAAACCAGCCTCCTCATCAAATTTTATTTCTTAGTAAGACAGCTATGTATATAGGGAATTCAATCAGCATTACAAGGGGACAAGGCCTCGCTCAGGGCGGACTTTTGTGAGAGACACTTGCCTAAGATTCCCAGAAGAAATCTAAAGAGGTCCCCTGGGGACCTTACATTTTCCGTGTTTTGTTCTGCTCTGTTTGTTGTTCTGTTTTATATTGTTTTGAGACAGAAATCTCACAAGTTGAGGCAGTGAATGTCTCAAAGGGCTGAAGCTTTTGGGTCACAGGCGGGGAGCCCAGGTTCAATCCTTGGCCCCACGTGGTCCCCTGAGCACCACCAAATGTGGGCCGAAAAGGAGTTAAAAGAAGAAAGAAACCGAAGTGGGGCCGGAGCAATAGTACAGCGGGTAGGGCGCCTGCCTTGCATGCGACTGACCTGAGTCCCATCCCTGGCATCCCATATGTCCCTCGAGCACCGCCAGGAGTAATTCCTGAGTGCAGAGCCAGGAGTAACCCCTGAGCATCACCGGGTGTGACCCAAAAACCAAAAAAGAAAAAAAGAAGAAGCCAAAGTCATTGGCAAGCGTCTGCTTTGGACCTTGACTGACTTGGTGCTTGACTGACTTCCTCTTTAGCCCGCAGATGGCCCAAGAGACTCGGGCGTGGGCTTCCACATGGAACTGTCCCCTGACTCAGCTGGAGGAAACTTTCTGTCTAGAGCCCCCAAGAGGTGAGGGACAGGGCACAGGCTGAGAACTCACCTGAAGGACACTGAATACTGTGGCCACCTAATGGGGACTCTCAAGGTTTGCGTGAGACACTGGAGAAAGGGCCAGAGATACTTCCAGGGAGCATCAACTTTCTCTCGGGGCCTGAGGCCCTCGCAGAGCGATCCCTGAAGACCTTCCCAGGATTTTCTTGTAGAAAGCAGCAGGTGGAGGAGTGATGAGAACGTCCTGTCCGTCACCATGCAGAGCCTTCACCGACATCCTCAATCTACACAGAACCGGTCCCTTCCCCACCGACCCCGCCTCCTGAGAGCCCAGGGTCTGTCCTGCCCCTCCGTGTCTGCCACAGAGGCCGTTACCTATGTCCCCGCCAACCTTCAGCCCTCCCTGTGCTGCTGTCCCCTCCCTGGATATTTTCTTTCTTTGCTCCTGTAGGAAATAATCAGACAGAAATGGGTCATCTCTGGGGCGGGAGCATTAGTACTGTGAGGAGGGCATTTGCCTTGCATGCAGCCGACCCGGGTTTGATCCATATAGCATCCCCTATAGTTCCCTGAGCACCGCCAGGAGTGATTCCTGAGTAGCAGAGCCAGGAGCAACCCCTGAGCACTGCTGGGTATGGCCCAAGATTTGAAAAAAAAAAAAGTGGGTCATCTCTTAGTTGTTCATTTGTGACCCAAATCATGTGATCCAAATACATAGAAAGTACTTCGTTTTCTCGCCTTAGTTTTTCACGGGCCTAGGAAGGCCACACCTGTCAGTGTGTGGGGATGGTCCCAGGCAGAGCGTGCTCGCAACTGTCCGAGAGCCCCAGTCGCCAGGCTGCCGCGATTCTCTCACTGTGTACGTCATGCCTGGCCGCTCTTATCTGAGCATGAGCTCATTGTTTATGGAGACCCGGCTTCTGTTTTGTCCTGTTCCCTGGGGTATTGTGTCTACTTGCTTTGCTGGAGGGAGAATTTGCTTGTAAATGGGTGACGGTTGCTCTTTTATGGGAGTTTACTGTTTCCAGTGTCCTGGGAATATGTTTTTGAAGGGGGGACCCACTTCTTTTGAAACCTATCTCCAGATCCTCCATTCCCAAACAACTCGGGATTAGCTCTTCCTGCCTTTCTGTCTGGTATGTGTGATTGCCCACCTCCTTTCCCGCCAGGCCAGGCCGCCAGGAAGACAAAAATCAATGTTCTTTAATTTGATCTTATTGACTTACTTTCTTTTTTTTTTTCTTTTTGGGTCACACCCGGCGATGCACAGGGGTCACTCCTGGCTCTGCACTCAGGAATTACCCCTGGCGGTGCTCAGGGGACCATATGGGATGCTGGGAATCGAACCCGGGTCGGGCCGAGTGCAAGGCAAAGACCCTACCCGCTGTGCTATTGCTCCAGCCCCATTGACTTACTTTTTGATTTGGGGAACACATTTGGCTGTGCTTAAGGCTTAGTCCTGGCTCTGTGCTCAGGAGTCACTCCTGGCAGTGCTTGGGGGACCATCAGTGTGGTGCTGGGGATCAAACCTAGGTTGTCTGTATGCCAGGCAAGTGCCTTACTTGCTGTACTACCTCTCCGACCTCCTTTTTATTTTTAATGTGAAAACAAGTCTTTTTTTGACCCTGTTTTTGAGGAGTTTTGTTGTATGAATCATCTGTACAGTTACAGACTTACAAATTTTCATGTTTACGTTTCAGTCATTCAATGGATCAAATGCCCATCCCTACACCAGTGCCCATTCTCCACCACCAATGTTCCCAGTATCCCTCCCAACCGCCCCCCACACACACACTGTTCCCTTGCCCCACCTCCCCCCCACCTCAGTGACAGGCACATTTCCTTTTACTTTCTCTCTCTCTCTACTTTAGGGTTTTGTGCTCTGCAATGCAAGTATTGAGTGACCATCATGTTCGGTCTATAGTCTACTTTCGGCACGCATCTCCCATCTTTTGAGGAGTTTTTGAGACAGCAGGATAACTGGTGTTGTATCATAGCAGGTTGATAAGGTCCACTGTGTCGAATCCTCAGTATTTCTATTGCAGTAGAAGACAGAGCATGAAAGTTACACTGAACCGACATTTGTGGGCGCTGGAGCGATAGCACAGCAGGTGGGCATATGCCTTGCACACGGCCAACCCAGGATCGATTCCCAGCATCCCATATCATTCCCCGAGCACCGCCAGGAGTAATTCCTGAGTGCATGAGCCAGGAGTTACCCCTGTGCATCGCCAGATGGACCCAAAAAGAAAAAAAAAAAGAACAGACATTTGCATGTACACTGCAAAACTGCTAGCTGTGTGTAACGCACATTCCACCTTGCATGACCAGAACTCCGCTTCCCTCTGGCCTTCCGCTCTGTTCTCTAATTCAGATCCTTCCCTGAGTTGAATCGAGCAATCTTTGTCCTTCTAGAACCACCTTACTTAACTTAGCATATTGTCCTTAAGGTTTAACTATACTGAAGTAATATGGCAAGTTTTTTAAAAAATTCATTAACTTACCCATTTTTAAAATGTTTAGGTTTCACGGTTTTAATAGTGTTAACACTTAAGGCTTGAATGTACAAAGTCACTGCACCTTCACTGCCACCAAAGTGCCCGGGACCACCACACACACACACACACACACACACACACACACACACACACACACTCTGTCCTTGTGTCACTTCTAGTCCACTTTTCATTCCCCCTCTCCCTCCCTACACTGATTGGTAAACACAGTTTTGTAATCAAAGGTGGCAGGTTATTTCTTAAAGGGCAAATGCATGACTTTCCTGCTTTTGAGGCATCATGATTAATAGTTATGGTTTAGACATGCAATGTCACTGCTCCATACCCACCGCTCCATGGCCGGAACCTTCCACCACTGTTTCTGGCCCCTTCTCTTCCTATATCCTCACCTCACATGGTGGCACACACAGACTCTATATAATCTGAAACTTTTTTTTTTTTAGTAATACAAAATTTTTAAAAGGGGAGGAAGAATTCCCTTGCATCTGCTATGGTCTGTTCAAGATTACAAATACTTTTGTGGAGAGACCCTACTGGGGAGATTAAGTTCCAGTGATCTTTTGTGTAATTATCACTATCACTATCACTATCATCGCGTTGCTCATTGATTTTTCTCAAGCGGGCACCAGTAACGTCTCCATTGTGAGACTTGTTGTTACTGTTTTTGGCATATGAAAAATGCCACAGGTAGCTTGCCAGGCTCTGCCGTGCGGGTGAGATACTCTTGGTAGCTTGCTGGGCTCTCCGAGAGGGGCAGAGGAATCAAACCCGGGTTGGCTGCGTGCAAGGCAAACACCGTACCCGCTGTGCTATCGCTCCAGCCCCCTATGTGTATGTAATTATAAGTAGCATAAAATTTCTAGAAGAGCAGGTACAAAGGTCAGATTAACACTAGTTCTGGAGGGGGTCGCAGGAGGGATACTGGGAACACTGGCAGTGGAGAATGGGCACTGGTGGAGGGATGGGCACTGGATCATTATATGACTGAAACGTAATCACTAAAGTTTGTAAGTCTGTAACTGTATCTCACAGTGATTCATTAAAAAATTTGAAAAAATGAAAACAGTAGTTCTGGAGGAGGCTGGAACGTAGCTGAAGGGTAAAGCAACTATCTTCTGCATTTGAAGCTCTGAGTTTGATCCCTAGCAACACACACACACACACACACACACACACACACACATACACACACACACACACACACACACACAACTGTTCTTGAAAATACAGAGTCTCATCATTATAATCATCTTCTTGGGACTGAGCCACAGCGCCTCCAGCCATTTTCCAACCATGAGAACTCTGTACAGATGCAGGGTTTTTACAGCCATTTTTGTCGAGAACACTTTGTAACAAAAACAAAACAAACAGGAGCCAGAGCAGTAGCTTAGGGATAGCACCTTGTATCCACTGACCCCAGTTCCGTTCCCGGCACCCCTCTCGTCCCTGAGCCGTGCCAAGAGTGATCCCTGGGTGCCGGGCCAGGAGTGACCTCTCAGCACTGCGGGTGCGGCCCAAACACAAAACACTTCGTTTTCCAAGAAGAGATTTTTAACTGCTGAAAGGGCAACTCTGTTTGATAGTAAGGAAAGTTTGGTTCTGGTTTTGGTTTGATTTTTTGCTGTTTTGAGGGCTGTATCCAGCTGCCCTTGGGCTGTTTTTGGCCTGGTGTTGGGAGGTCACTCGATCAAGCCTAGGCCGCCTGCTTGCAAAGCATGAGCTCAACTCTTCCAGCCATCTCCCTAGCCCCAGGGCAGAGAAAGGCTAAAGATGCTATATTAGTCTGATGCTATATAATAAATGACTGTAAGACTTAGCAGCCGAAGACAGCCAATGAACAGTTTTGCTCTCCTATTTTTTTTTTTTTGGTAATACAGAATTTTAAGAGGGTGGAGAGGAGAAAAAAAGAGGGAGAAAGAGAGGAAGAAAGATTTAAAAGAACAGAAATAGAAAAGAAAAATGAAAGACAGGGAGAGAAGAAAGTGAGGAAGGAAGGAAGGAAGGACATACGGAAAGAGAGAAAGAGAAAGAAGGGAAGGAAAGAGGAAAGGAAGGAGAAAAGGAAGAAAGAAAGAGGGGAAGGAGGGAAGGAAGAAAGAGAGAAAGAGAAAAACAGAGAAAATAGATCTTTGGGGCCAGAGAAATAGTGCAGAAGTTTTAGCTCAGCCTTGCAAACTTTGGTTCAGTCTCCAGCAGCACATAGGTCTCCTGAGCACTGCTGGCAAGGATCCATGAGAACAGAGCCTGGAATAAACCCTGAGCCAGCAAAGTGTGCCCCCCAGTTCCCACGCCACTCCCCGCCAAAAAAAAGTCCCACTGTAACCGAGTGCGTGCCCCCAGGTGAGCAGAGCAAGCAGTGTGCAAGCACCATAGCTGGTGGGTGAGTGAACGAGCCCGACCACGGCAGCAACAGAGAGAAGCAAAGGGGAGAGGGAAGAGGACGTTCTTCTAAAAGATGTGAGTGGGGCTGCCCTGGGACTCGGGGTCCTCTCCCACTCGGCTCTTTGACTGTCGTCGTGAGGACTCGGCTCCTCGTGGCCTGGACCTCTGGCTCATGTCGCCTGCGCATCCCAGCGACTCTGCAGAGCAAATGATCCAGGTCAGGGCAAGAAGGATGCTGCGGTGCCTAGGGCCAGCTCTCAGGGCCCACCTGAGCGCGCTCTGTGCACGAGAACTGAGTCGCTGGTTTGGCCCACCCGCAAGGACAGTGGAATTCAGCTTCACCTTAAGCGGGACAGTTTGATCAGAGGGTGGGAGCCGCAAGTAGCCATAGAGCTGACCGGCACCTGGGCCCGGTGATGGGGAGGAGAAGGACAAAGTGATGCTCCAACGCGCATCTCTGGCTGGAGAGGGGGCTGGGGGGTGGGAGGACCAGGAGAACAACTGAGCAGGTCAAGCCCGAGAAGGGAAGGGCCTTGGCTTTGACCAGCCAAGCGTGGTGAGGCTAGGCCAGCACAGGCTCTTACATCTCTCGGTGTCCACTCGCTGGGCTTGAACCGTGCAGTGGGGCCTCGTTTCCGCCAGAGTCGCTCAGCTCCCTGCGACGCTGGCTCAGAACCCAGGCCCCACGGTTCTGTGGAGTGGGAGGGAAGTGCCGTCCCCGAGGGCTGTCCGCCTCCAGAGCGGCCCCTCTGAGCATATCCCTCCTGGCCCTTTCGCCGGTCCCCCGCCCTCGGGGTGAGCCCTTTTGTCTGCTCACTGCAGACTCGGCTTCCAGGAACGACATCTGTGTTCTCTCCAGAGATCCTTTCCCTTCAGTTTACTCCTCCGCGGCCCTCCTAACCTCCGCAGAAGGAGTTTATTTGTCTTGAGGGATGAATCAGAGTCTCCAGTTCATCTCCTCGGCTCCTGTTCTCTGGAGCAGAGGGATCAAGAAGAGCGTTGGTGCCGTGTGGTGTGTGTGTGTGTGTGTGGTGTGTGTGTGCGCGTGTGTGTGTGCATGTGTGTGTGCATGTATATGTGTGTGTGCGTGTGTGTGCGTGCGCGCATGCGTGCACGTGTGTGTGTGTGTGTGTGTGTGTGATTGGGAAAGATTTTTGTCCTTCGGGCTTGTTTTTCCGTCTCCCTCACAGCCCGGGGGCGAGCCGGCACCTGGCCGCTGGACAAGCCCGGGCTGGGTTCACAGGGGAGTTAGTTCTTCCCCAGGACCATTCCTGACATTCCCGGATTCCAGAGCAGCCGGCTGTTCTCCAAAGCCGGGGCTCCGAGGGATTGGGGAAATGGCTTTGCTGGAGCTCTCCTTATCTGCCTTGTCCATGTTCCCTTCATGTCAGGGGGAACGGCCCCCACTGGGGTCTGCAGTGTGACCACCTGCCTAGGAAGCAGAGTGAGAGCTTGAGGACGTGGCTCAGACTTTCTGACCCCCCAGCGAATGGGAAGGCTCACAGCGTGTTGCGCCCTTTGGGTTTTAATGCCATTGTGTACGAATAAAGTGCAGGAAGAGGAGTTCATATCATCCTCGATTCTTTCCTGCCAGCACCTACAATTGTGCTGAGGCAAGTGTTTCTGTCCACGCCCAAAGCGAAGATGGATCTCGGGGGTCCTTTTAGGGTCCAGCTTTCATCAGTCTGTTCATGATTTCAGGCCAGGAGAGGAGTCGGCCATCCCATTTGGAGTCTCTCGTCTCTCCCACCCCGCCCCGCAGGAAAGCAAATCCGTGGGAACTTCTCTCTCCTCTGCACAATCAGCAATACTTCTCTTGTCTTTGGAAACACATTTTAAGTGGATCTGTTTTATTTAAAACATAACACAGCCTTTGGTCCTGGAAAGAGCTCAATGGACTGAGGACACTGGTGCTAGGAAACATTTACTGGTGAAGGGATGGGCGTGCGACTGAAGCCTAATGGAGTGGGCTCTGTAAGGGTCTGCTGCACAGTGATTCAGTTAAATAAATGTTAATAAGAGAGCTCAGTGGGCTGAGCACGGGATCTCCAGGATTGATCCCCAGCATAGCTGGGAAGTGACTTCTGAGCACCAAGTGCGGCCCCCAAAACTATAACAGAACATGTGAAACTTGTGAACATCTTTGGATAATGGGGATTTATGCTTTGCTAGGTGTTTTTCTGAAAATCCATCTTTTCCAATAAACTCTTAAGGGCTTGTCGAGATGGGTTCGGACTTCTGTGTTTTCAAAGAGATACTCCAAGCCAGTTTCTCTCACAGCAAGTCAGACCAATGACCTCCAACTTCTAACTCTGATAAATTGACTGATAAGGCGGCATTTTATAGAGAGTAAGACTTATCTTTTGTCTCCTGAGTTTTCAAATCTGAAATTGTAAATGGGGTTGCTACTTATTTATAGATTTTTTTAAAAAACAGATGATCTATGTCTGCTAAAGTGTAAAAATACAGAATCAGCAACTCTGGCCATTTTGCTACTTGAGCTGAGGAGCTGAGTCAGGAACATCGGAAGGTCACACTGAACACTGACCTATTTGTCTCCATGAGCAACTGAGGATCAATTTTTAAATAGACCACAGTTAATCAAAATCTCTGCACTTTAACCTCTCCCAAATACTGAAACATGATCTCATACAAACTCTGGAATAAATGTACTTCTAAACATGCCCCAGAGTATTTTTAATAAGAAACAATACAGAAAGGCTTTTTTTAGGCTGTCCTAAACTCCCACTAAACATTGATGTGAACATCCTGAACTTGGCGCCTATGCTGGCAGTGGCCTTGGTCCACTCAACTACCTGGCAGTTGTGGGTCATCCTCTTAGTGCGAAGCACAGGGACACAGCAGAATTAGAGAGAATTAGTCGGCGGGTCCTTTCTAGCAGGGAGCCCATGATCAACCGGTGTATGCAGATGCAGTCGTAGTGCGCTGTGAATAACTGTGAGAGGGTAACTAGAAGGAAGAGAGGAAGGAAGGAAGGAAGGAAGGAAGGAAGGAAGGAAGGAAGGAAGGAAGGAAGGAAGGAAGGAAGGAAGGAAGGAAGGAAGGAAGGAAGGAAGGAAAGAGAGAGGAAAGAAAAAAGGAAGGAAGGAGCTGGAGTGATAGCACAGTGGGTAGGGCGTTTGCCTTGCATGCGGCCGACCCAGGTTTGATTCCCAGCATCCCATATGGTCCCCCAGCACCGCCAGGAGTAATTCCTGAGTGTAGAGCCAGGAGTAACCCCTGTGCACCACTGGGTGTGACCCGAAAAGCAAAAAAAAAAAGAAAAAAGAAAAAAGGAAGGAGAGAAGAAAGGAAGGAAAGAGGAAGGAAGGGAAATGTAGAAAGCTCCAGAAAAAGGAACAGATGGGCCAAGGCAAAGGACTGGGGGAGACAGGACACCTTTAAGAAACAGAGCAAGAGGTTGGAGCGATAGCACAGCGGGTAGGGCGTTTACCTTGCACACGGCTGACCCAGGTTCGATCTCCGGCATCCCATATGGTCCCCTGAGCACCACCAAGAGTAATTCCTGAGTGCAGAGCCAGGAGTAACCCCTGAGCATCGCTGGGTGTGACCCAAAAAGCAAAAAAAAAGAAAAGAAACAGAGCAAGTTCTTTGTGGCTTGATCCCCCAGCTCAGGGGATGTGCGTGGCAGGAAAGCCTGGGGAGATGCTCTGGGCAAGGTCCAATTCACTCCGGATTCCATAGTTTAGTAAGCATGATCATTTTTGACATTTTGCCCAGCACAGGATGGAGATGTAAGTCTGAAGCACACGCACTTGTGGAGAGAAAACATTTTCCCAAATGAAAGGGTTGCTCGGCTTTGCCCAGGGAAGTTTATTACTGAGTGTTAGCACTGATTGTTAAATTTATCTGAAGACTCCTGCCTATATAAGGTATTTTCTACGGAGATGGCATCTCAAGTAATTTGTAAAACAAACCGTAGAGCCTATTTTCAGACACTGGTGCTCGCATTAAACACTCTCAGAGAGGGCTGGAGATTCAGCTGGTTTACTGGAAGATGTGCGTGGGGCTCTGGTCCAGGCCCTGTGGGGTTGCCCCCGTCACCTCCCCATTCCTCATTCATGTCACTTCACTTATTTCATGAAGAACCTAAGGATATTCATCCATTTTATATTTTCTCCTGCTAAAAGCTACATAAGGCAACATTTTATTTACTTAGCTTAATTGGGAACCTCTCTTGAGTTATACCCATATTTCCATAGGGATTTTCCCTTAAAGAATGTATTCAGGAGCCAGAAAGAGAGTCCAGCACCCACTGGCCTTGCACCCAACATCCTTGGCACTCCAGATGATCCCCCAGCCCGACAGAAGTAAGCCCTGAGCACCTCTGAGCACTGTGGGGTGTGTCCCCCCCCCAAAAAAAGAAGAATGTATTCAGAGGGGATCAGAGCAATAGTACAGCAGGTAGGCTGCTTACCTTGCACTCAGCCTACCCACTGGATTCAATCCCTGGCCCCTCTATCTTCCCCCAGGACCCCACCAGGAGTTATCGCTGAGTACAGAGCCAGGAGTAAGCCCTACGCATCAGCAGGTGT